>NC_060129.1:144054876-144358805 GCF_021461395.2 Schistocerca americana | reverse complement strand
TTATTACTTACGCATTTGCATTACAACTTACAGCTTACGGTTTACATTAGTCGACATCAACAGGAACCCAGCACCTACGGCACCAGCCGCAACGTACCGATGCACTGCAACAGCGGCTCCATGTGGCGACCACCAACGTTGTTACACACATTGCACCTCTAAGCATGTCCTGGTACACTCTCTCCATCCCACCTGGTGTCTCTTCAATGTCTTGTGCAGCGGCCAGAACTCGTGCCAGCAGATCTTCCTCTGTCTCTACAGGTGTCTCATAAATTAGGCTCTTCGTATGACCCCACAAGAAGTGGTCCATAGGGGTTAAATCCGGCGATCATGGCGGCCACGCCATTGGATCACGACGGCCTATCCGTCTTTCACCATACTGTCTGTCGAGATGTCTCCGGACAGCCAGTGAAAAGTGAGGTGGTGCTCCATCGTCCTAAAACCACATTTCCTGACGGATGTTCAATGGCACAGCTTCCAAGAACGGGTCCAGTATGTCTCATAGGAAGACTAAGTTTGCGGGACCTGCGAACTTTGATGGAATGGGGTATGGTCCAATCACATGACCGTCCAGAGTACCTGCCCACATGTTAATTCCAAACCTGTCTTGAAATCCCTGAACATACGTGGGTTGAGGAGATGTGTCCAGACAGCCAGTGAAAAGTGAGGTGTTGCTCCATCGTGCTAAAACCACATTTCCTGAAAGACATTCAATGGTACAGCTTCCAAGAACGGGTCCAGTACATCTCGTAGGAAGACTAAATGTGCGGGACCTGTGAGCTTTGATGGAAGGGGCTATGGTCCAATCACGTGACCATCCAGAATACCTGCTCACACGTTAATTCCACACCTGTCTTGAAATCCCTGAACATGCGTGGGTTGGGAAGATGTCTCCGGACGGCCAGTGAAAAGTGAGGTGGTGCTGCATCGTGCTAAAACCACATTTCCTGACCCACATTCAATGGCTCAGTTTCCAAGAACAGCTCCAGTACGTGTCGTAGGAAGACTAAGTTTGCACTACTTGTGAGCTTTGATGGAAGGGGGTATGGTCCAATCAAGTGACCGTCCATAATACCTGTCCACACGTTAATTCCAAACCTGTCTTGAAATCCCTGAAAATGCGTGGGTTGGGAAGATGTCTCCGAATGGCCAGTGAAAAGTGAGGTGGTAGTCCATCGTGCTAAAACCACATTTCCTGACAGACGTTCAATTGCACAGTTTCCAAGAACAGCTCCAGTACGTGTCGTAGGAAGACTAAGTTTGCAGGACCTGTGAGCTTTGATGGAAGGGGCTATGGTCCAATCACGTGACCATCCAGAATACCTGCCCACACGTTAATTCCACACCTGTCTTGAAATCCCTGAACACGCTTGGGTTGGGAAGATGTCTCCGGATGGCCAGTGAAAAGTGAGGTGGTAGTCCATCGTGCTAAAACCACATTTCCTGACAGACGTTCATTTGCACAGTTTCCAAGAACAGCTCCAGTACGTGTCGTAGGAAGACTAAGTTTGCAGGACCTGTGAGCTTTGATGGAAGGGGCTATGGTCCAATCACGTGACCATCCAGAATACCTGCCCACACGTTAATTCCAAACCTGTCTTGAAATCCCTGCACATGCGTGGGTTGATTGTTTTCGTCCTCCCAGACCGGTTATTTCGAACATTCAGAACACAATCCTTTGTCAACCTTCATTCATCTGTGAAGAGAACTCGACGTGGAATCAGGGGCGCGTCGACGCAACGGTCCTTGAACCGTGTGCAGAAGGCAGCCCATTTTGGAAAGTCTACTGGACCCATAGTGTTTAGCCTTTGTAAGTGGTATGGATGGAATTTTTGCTCATGCAGGGCGTCCAAGACGGTACTGTGTCTAACAGCCACTACACGAGCAATTGTTCACGAACTCGCTGACGGGCTGTCTTCAATGCGACGCAGTGCACCTTCTAAAAATTCGGGAGTGTGGCATTGCTGAGGAGCACCACAGTCCTGCCTCCTCCCGGTGAAGTTACCCCTTTCTCGTAGCCGTTGTGTAACTTGGGCAAACAGTTTGTGCGAGGGAGTGTGACGGTGTGGTAAACGTTCGTGATACAGCCGACTAGCAGCTCTCCAGTTACCTCCAGCTTCGCCATACACAAGGAGGATGTCTGTGTATTCCGCAAACGTTTCCTCTGTCGTTGGTACACAGGTATTGACTCGGTCTCACAGCAGGGCGGACAATAAGTGACATCTGGGGATAGTTTAACGTAGTACACGTCACCGTGTCTATCCTGCATACCAGGGCAGGGAACTCTGAGACTTTTCTCTTGCCCTAAGCAGACATTGACGAGGTACACATCTGAATTGAAACTGTCGTAGAACGGAAACGGTACGATTCCGGACATGGGTTCCTATTCAAAATGTTCTTTACTCCCTACCCTCTACATGTCCTAGAAGTTTGTAACGGGAATTTCCGACCACCCTGTATATATATTGCTGTTTAAACTCCCTTATTTTTAATGTATGTATATGCTGGGTCGCAGCAGTTCTGGCGGCTAAGTATTACTGTTGTTAGTAACACCTGCTACGTGTTGCTTCAACGATTTTCTTGTTGTAGTCCTTTATCTATGTCTATTAATATTTAAAATACAGAGTAATGCTGCACATTTAATAGTCTTTCCTGCAGCAGGTTTTGAGTCATACATATCTTTCCAAATTATGTTTATAAATTTCATGCTCGTATAATGTGGTGTTTCTACATATAATTTTAGTCTGTGTCTAGGTAATATGTAACTTGCTCTCCGTCTTGTCTCAAATAAGTCTTATGTTCACACTGTTGTTTCTTTTTAGCTCTCATCATAGCTCAGTTTTTTCCCCAAGACTAAAAGGTTTAAGTAGATTGGCCTTCTCAACCCAGAGAAAATTATTGTATACCTAACGATGGAAACATAATAGGCATAGTATACAGTTTCCTTTACAACTAAATCAGTCATATTACATTCAACAGTTATGACAAATCTGTGATTCTTCTGTCAGCTCAGTACGTTAGCCACATGATAACCCCGCGACCTATCTTTATACACTAATACACCACCAAGTTCAATACAGTTTGCAGATTTAAAGTTTTGTTGTTATAGCTTATTTTGCTAGTACATTGAGCAGATTGTTTCATGGTGAAGTTCAACAGTTTCTCTGTGGATGTACTGCAACCTTTCCTGAAACTGTACTGATTGTATAAAATAATGCTTGGGATTAATTGAAGCTCACATGCAGATTTTTAAAAGTTCTTTTAAAAACATTTGTAACTATGAGGTAGGTCCATAGTTCCCCATTTCACCTTTTTTCCAGTTTTACAGTCCATCTTCAGTATACTTTAATCAATCTGTAAAATGTAGCTCAACAAAAGACTGGTTGATTATGAGAAGAGTGGATGTGCAATACTATGACAGACTATTTTTATTATCGGAATCTCATCCCAACACATTGACTTAAAATTTTTTTTGTAGGGACAGTATGATTTTTATAATGGATAGCCTGCCAAAAACTGGACACAGATCAAGTATGAATAGAGGAAGAATGTGTAGTGAACTTTGAAAAAAGAAGCAGAATATATCCAGTGAATGTTCGAAGGTCAGATGTGCAACATCATGCCGATGTAAACAACCACAGTGTCATGGTAATGTGGTAACTGTGTTGGAATTCGAAGGGGGAAATCCATGTTCAAATCTCCCTTATCCACCACATTTATTGTTTTTTTTTTTTCACAAAATGATGGGCTGTTCATCCACTCATTGATGTGTCTGTTCACTGTATTCTGATTTGTGCCTGTGTCATGGTGCAATGTCCATTTGCAGCACGGAGGCATAAGGTTCAAATGGCTCTGAGCACTATGGGACTCAACTGCTGTGGTCATAAGTCCCCTAGAACTTAGAACTACTTAAACCTAACTAACCTAAGGACAGCACACAACACCCAGCCATCACAAGGCAGAGAAAATCCCTGACCCCGCCGGGAATCGAACCCGGGAACCCGGGCGTGGGAAGCGAGAACGCTACCGCACGACCACGAGATGTGGGCGGAGGCATAAGGAAGCAGCCTCCAGACACATGTACCTCCTATTTGTTCTATGCAAGTATCGCATGTTATGAGTCTTGTGTTCCATTTTGGAAGTGTTGACTCTTGCATTCCTTTGTTGCAACCTAGTTCTCAGCTGTTTATTTGTTGTTTTCATTTCTGTGGGAGGCCTATGCAGCATCTAGCCTGCTCCCACTATTGATCACATTTGCTCTGACAGTAATATATTCTTCTCACATGACTCGTATTCTATAACCATTGCAACTGCCAAGACTACAGAATGAGAAGAAACACATCAACAACCAGACAGAAAGTTCATAATTTTGTGGGGAAAAAAATAAGACTTGGTCATGAGGTACTTGAACACGTATCTCCAACTTTTGAGTCCAACATCATGAGCGCACAACCACAATGCTGTGGTTCTTGCAGTTCACTTGTTGTTGCACATCTTGAGCTTGTTTCTATTTTGCTTCACTGTTTCTGTTTTGCTTCTTTTTTCACAGTGCAGCATATCTTCTTCCAGTTTTCATGCTTAATCTTCATTCAGTTTTTGAAGGGCTATCCACTAGGCCATTATACCACTAACTCTGAGGAAGGATAGGGGCAGGTGGGTTGGGGGTCACAATGGGGAGTTTCCCTTGTCAGCTTGATAAATGGGAAAACTTAAAACCTGAGCTATTTCTCTGGCATACTGGGATTCATATTTGGTAGTGAACAGTCACAGATTTTATTGCAATACGTGAAGAAGTCTTTGAAGGATTTGAATATGGCACTACACACTGTAACAACTCTGCCATTTATCGTTAGTCTAGAGGGGCATCTTCTCTCCATTTCGGTGGCAACATCATCACTTATAACAGACCAAAGAGCATTGATTCGTTTTTAGCATTTGAAATGAATCTGTTGTTTGTGGTACACTTAGCCAGTTTAACTACTTTGCCAAGTTTTTTGTATGTGATTATGTAGTAAAGAAATTCATGACTTCTGTTAACTTTTGACTGCATATGCAACTCCTCATCTTAATGTTAGAACATCTAATTCCAGTTTCAAACCATGATCTGCTTTTATGAAACTCAGTCAATACTTTTACAAAAGGGAAGCATTCACTGAATACATCCACAAATTTGGTTGTAGTAGTCCTTTGATGAAGTGTGTTCACTGACCAACCACATGGTATTGGTTTAATTTTTTAATTAACCCCTCTACATTTTCTTGACTGAACTTTCTACATCTTTTTGATGTACATCTGGAATTTAATTTTGAGAGTGATACTCCTAAATCTAGAATTTTTTTCTTTTCCACTGTAATTATAACTACTTACAATATTATAGAGGGAAACACTCCACATGGGAAAAATATATCTAAAAACAAGTATGCTGTAACTTACCAAACGAAAGCATTGGTATGTTGATAGAGACAAAAAAACAAAAAAAAACACACAAACACACACGCAAATTTCAAGCTTTCACAACCCAAGGTTGCTTTATCAGGAAAGAGGGAAGGAGAGGGAAAGACTGAAGGATGTGGGTTTTAAGGAAGATGGTAAGGAGTCACTCTAATCCTGGGAGCAGAAAGACCCACCTTAGGGGGAAAAAAGGACAGGCACACACTCGCGCACACACACGTGCATCCATCCGCACACACACAGACACAGGTAGACATATGTAAATGCAAAGAGGCTGGGCAGAGATGTCAGTCGAGGCAGAACGACAGGCGAGGCACGAGGAGCGGCGACCTGAAACTCGTGCCTCGCCTGTCGTTCAGCAGCACCTTTGCCTCTGTGCTTCCGCCTCGACTGGCATCTCTGCCCAGCATCTTTGCATTTACATATGTCTGTCTGTGTCTGTGTGTGTGCGGATGGATGTGTGTGTGTGTGTGTGTGTGTGTGTGTGTGCGTGCGCGCGCGAGTGTGTGCCTGTCCTTTTTCCCCCCCTAAGGTGGGTCTTTCCGCTCCCGGGATTGGAGTGACTCCTTATCCTCTCCCTTAAAACCCACATCCTTTAGTCTTCCCCTCTCCTTCCCTCTTTTCTGATAAAGCAACCTTGGGTTGCGTAAGCTTGAAATTTGTGTGTGTTTGTGTGTTTTTTTGTCTCTATCAACATATTTACAATATTATGAAGACATGTAAAAGCAGTTGCTCTAACTGTTTGTTTAAATTAAGATTTAACCCATATTTGTCCTTGCAGTTGTTCAAATTGAAGCAAATTTGTCACCAGTTGTTGCATTCATGTTGAATTCAGCACATATGACTAGATTCACACACAGTTTTTAGTTTATGTAACAATGTTTTAAAGTATCTAAGAATACCAAGCTTACATGGTACCCAGGGATGTTATATATACTGATGATTAATACGTTACAAACTTAAGTTCTATACAGCTACTTTCAAATGCAAATTCTACACTTAGGTGGCCAAAATTCTGTTTGATTTCATAGTCCACCAAGGGCTGAACTGGTATGCAAGTGTACGCATACCCATTTGCTCTATAGTAACTGTAGCCAGTTTGTAGCCTGTAAGTTTATAAAGAAAATTGATATTTTTAATTTTAGACTATTGTTCATTTAAACATATTACATTTGGTAATTGTTTCAATTTGCATATTATTAGGCTTGCTGATTTTTCCTTCTGAACGACCTCCAATGTTCAAATGCATAATGAAATTACTGCTGTTAACATTATCACGAAGAGTGTCTTTAAAATAGTTTCTTTGTAAACAGCTATTTTCAGACAGCATTTCATGAAGAGCTTTGTGTGCATGTGGTCCATGTCTCATCTTACCACATCTATTAAGGTGTTGTCTGTACATGGGAAACTAGCATTGTCATAAATTTTGTCATGAAGAAGGTTTAGATCTTTAAATTTTGAACAGAAGTAATTTAATCTGGGATTTGTTTGTTTAATTTCACTAATCATGCAAGACCAGTTCACCAAATCAAGTCTCATAGGTGGATTCATTCTTATCACATTTGCATTCGGCAGCAACTGCAAGATAACAACGATTTCTCTTAGAGATGTATTGGTCTCATTGCATTAAACATTATTAAAGTCCACTGTGTAAAGAACAGAGTCACTTTTATGAGAATTGGCACATTCTTTTTCTATGCTGATTATCACATTTTGGACTTTGCCCCAGGCTTAACAACAGCTGGGATACTCAAGGTATTTGTAGCAGACTTTGATACAAAATTTGAAACATTGTGTGCATGGCCCTCATTCAATTTTTGAGCTTGGTCATATATTCATTTTTGTGTCACTGCAGAACTGCTGTTTGCAGTTTTTGTGTTTACTTTTGAGGGAGCATTTCTTTTAGTTACATTTTAGATATGTTTAGAGCGTTATTCTTCACCTACTATTATCACACAATTTGTTTCTAAATTTTCCTTTCCTATTTTTTTAGGTGTAGCACATTGTCAAGAATAGGGAACAAAGGGAACAAAACACTTAAAAGAAATTTTAGGAGGCAATAGCCAAGCTCTCAAGCAAGCACTGAGCACTGAGACGGGGCCATGTACTTGCTGGTGCTGTGGGGGCAGGCGCCTTCAAGGAAGCAGGTAAAGGCAAACCCAATTCCAATGGCACTGCATACAGCCTTCTGGGCAGCAACAAGTCCCAGGTACAAATGCCAGGTCAAACAAGGCTTCAAATCACAAAAACACAGCAGTGGAATCTTTTCAAAGAAAAATGAGGGTGTCAGCTGTAGAGGGTGATGCAGGAAGTACACATCACAGGAGAGTATTGTAGTGAGCCAGGGGTCACTCAGGGTCATTCAAAGTTACAGTCAGTAGCAATCCATCACACAGCTAATCACTATTCTTTAGTAGTAAAGAATGTGGAAGTGACATTGTTGTGTGATGGAGTAGGAGTAGTTGCTAGTAGAAATTTTTTAAGCACTACACCTCTCTAAGAACTTTACTTGCATCCCTTGTCTGTACCCTGTCAAGTTACTCAATTGACAAAAATCTATCAGTGTTTGGTTATTGTCTTCCTCATTCAGATATTTAGCAGCTGCTAATGGACCTACAACCTTCCCACATGGCTCTGCAGTTGCAGGTAATTGTCTCATTCTCACTTGCCTTTCAAGGGCATAACATACGGGCAATCAGGTTTTTGAGTACAATTGTGCAGTAAATGAGGCAGTTAATTAACTATCGGCATTGTACGAAATTGGGTAGGTTGATTAAAAAGTACCCCTCATTGAGAGAAAGTGTCCTTCAATTACAGTCTGTTGTAGCCTCTGAGTTAATGGGATAGGCGAAAGAGGGAATTTTTGTAAAAACCTGGTCTGAATTGAGGTAGAGACTAATGATTTTGAGACTTGTAGCCATGAGCAGTTTTCCCAAACAGCAATGCAGATCTTCGCAAAAAGCAGTGCAGACCTTCATGAGTAGCAGTGTAGATCTCCACCAGAGCTTCTGTGCAGTATTTGTTGAGAATTATCAAAGTAGACCAGCAGCTGATTAATATGCTCGCAACATGTTTGCAAGTCAGCAAGGAAAATCAGAAATGACAGTATAATGGTATTCCAGAGTTAATTAATTATGGTTCCAATTCAAGGAATCTACTCCAAGACTACTAGAGGCTTCCAATTTACAGTGCCGAGTCAAATTAATCGAGAAGCTGTGTCTAGATCTGTTCGTACAGGGGTTGTATGATAAGTACATAAAAACCTTAGTTAGTATGAGGGAAATCACCTTATCTGAGGTGATACATATCGCATCTGCAGAAGAAAGTGCCATTGTGTGCCACAAAAAAAAATCCATTTCAAAAAAGTACCTTTCAGTCTCTCGCTAAACAAACTATTAGTATACTGTATCATGACAAGTTAAGGAATAAATCCGTGAAATGTTTTAATTGCAGAATGCCAGGCCACATGTTGGGGGAGTGCAAGAATGGCTGGGTGGTATGCACAGTAGAAGCAAATCTAGGATTGGAAAGTAAAAAGAACCCAGGCCCAATAGATACAAAATTGTGTAAGGCCACTCCACTCCTAGTACCAGCAAAATGTACAACGTGCTACTTACCACAACATTCTGCACCTCTTACTGAATACAGAGACACCACATGCTTTAAATGTGGTCAATGGGGACACTCTGCTTGAATGTGTTCAGTGAACCTGTGGTTAGCTCTCAGGAAACAACAGCCAAGAGGAAAATAATGACAGGCACACCAAAGTAGCGATAAATGTATATATGAAAGGATTTCCATGTAAAACATATATTTCAAGGAGTGGGCAATGACACAGATAATCCATTGTATGTCAAATTAAAGTAAAATTATCATAATGTGCTATCAAAATTGCTCATAAATCTTGTCATAACAAATTTTGACTACATTTCATTGGCTTGTATCTACTGGAAGAAGAAGTTTCTGAAGCTAATTCTTTACTCGTCTGCATCCTGTCAGCATGTTTAAAAGATCTGCAAGTGGCATATAGATTGCTCAAATAATGATTTATCTAAGTTCAAAGTATACACAAAAATTTAATTAGTCAATTTTTGCTCACTTTCAATACATTATACCTCAAAAGGAATTACTCAAATACGCTTATTCTGGCACAACTTTGCTGCATCAGAAAAAGTTGTATTATTTTTTTAGATATAGCATTTAAGAATAAATAAGCTTATATTTTTGGTACATTGAAAAATACACAGTCACATATTTGTGTTGATCTGTGGTGGCTTTGCCACTACTAGTCTTACTCTTCATAGTTCCAAAACCATAATATTTCAGTTAATTCATTCAGTTGCTGAAATGCAATTACAGTTCATTAAAGCAAGCTAAAATGTTGGGCCATTCTTGTTGCTGACCTGGAATGACAGAAATATGTTGATCTGAAAGCCTACAAACATACATTGTTGGCCAATAGAATGAATGTGCAGGTCTATTGGCATGCATTAAACTGACTAAGACATCATTTTCTTCATCTAAAACGTCAGTGACATTACCAATCCACCATTCTCCATTGTAAATACAGGCAATATATTGGCCTGTTTGTAAGGCTGCAATATTTCTGTGAGAAGCTGTTGTTTGACTTTGATCAACATTTGTCATACTACATGTGTATCATTGGAACTTGCTTTTCACTTAATGGCCCCAAGTTTTGATTCTCTCTTGTTCCTGATGCTGTGCAGCTGATTTTGAATCTTTCTTGCTGCTGAGTTTTTGATGCTTGACTTTCTTATTTTGAAACAAAAATGAATTGGATTCCACTGATATTCTTTGTGCAGTACTTAAAAAAATCTGGTCCTCAGTTGGCCTTTGAAGGGTTGCTCGCTCTTCCTGCTGCGCACTTTACAGTTCCTCCAACTTCATCACATGGAGATTTTCCATGGCTTGTAGTAAAAAAAGTTCCATTCAGCTGAGATCCCATCGTCATTTAGAATGTGGCAAAGATTCAGAAAATTTTCGAAGTTTTCATACTGTCTAATGACCCACCACTGAAGTAGTAAATATGTGTGATTTTTCCAAGGTGATACTTTTGATCTTCTATTAATTTCGCTATAAAAGTATGTACAGTGGTTACATCGTGCTTCATCCCGTCGATTATTACGCAGCATCTGATACTGTTGATGTCCATTTTATTTCTGAAGTACACAGCAAATGGGTGTAAATTTGCTTTGCTGTTATTCCAGTGAAAATCTTGGGCAGCATTTTGGAGAATAAACAAATAATTTTCCGAAAAATCCATTAGTACAATTAGTTCAGTTGGTTTGAGATGGTGCTTTATAATTTAATGATGAGGGCAAAGTTCGTCAATTTTTGAAATCAGACCTTCACTACAACACTCAGTAGTCATCTGCTTGGTTTCTAATGTACCTTCGATCACTGTCTTCAAAACTACTTTCTTAAATCTTTTGCAGACTTTCTTTTCCTGGACAGATTTCACACCAAAGAAACATGCAGTCTTTAGATTCCAAATCTCACACTGTTTTGCCAACCAGGCTCTTGTAATCTTCTTTAACTCGACTGTTTTCAAATATCAATTTTACATTTTTGTGTAAAGTACAAATAGAGACTGAGTGGTTTCCTTTAGAACCAATAGTGATGCATCATTTTGGACTCAATTCACAAAGTTTGGAAAATCCAGTTTCAGTCCCATGTTCCTCGAAGTCAATATGCTGAAAACTTTTTTTTCTCAAATTATTGAGAAGACAGTATTTTTGCTCCAAAACTTCCTTTCCATCTATTCTACTTAATACACAGTCCTTTTTACTTCTGCAAATTTGGCTAAAATCTTCATTTTGAAAAAATGTTACTACTCTTTCTTTTACAGCACCTGGAATCTTCTTGCCACACCTGTTGGTTAGCTGCACTAATACACCATGTTATGCCTTTAACTACCTAGTTGCTTTTTCCATCCTTTCTGAAGCACCAGATTCTTGCATTTTCTTTTATTGTAGCTTTGAGGTACCAGTGTCAAAATCTGATTTTTTTTAGGCTGCCTTCACAATTTCAACTTTTCTTATAGTTCTTTAATCAGCTGTTTATAATCTGCTTGTACAAGCTGTTTGAAAATCTTTTGGGTCAAAGCATCAGCAATGTTATTCACAATTGCCTCTTGAGTTTTGCTTATTTTTCATTTTGTATAACCATTGACATCCATTGTGGATACTCTCTGAAATTTTAGAGGGGAGACTCCAAAAGCAATTAGGCTTGTATCAAGTGATTCTGCTTCATCTCCCGACTGGGATGAAGATGAGATTTTTCTGCTTCTCTTGCTGGAATTTTTTTCCTACAAGTTGGACAGACCTCTTGACCAGATTTCGCATTGCTGTTTGTCACAGCTTTCAATTGTTGTGCTGTTTCTGCATGAACAATTGACAAACCCTTTTGTAAAGAATGGTTCTTTGCACCAAGAGGGTTACAACAGGATCTCTGTAGAAATTTATACTTCTCCAAAGGTACTGCTTTGTGATGAAATCATATTTGTGCATTTTAAGTATGACATATTTAACTTCTTTCGTATAGTAATTATTGTTGTTGTACTGAAAGTCCTGGAGCCTTGTTGATGTATATATATTTTCAGGTAACGTAGAATTATCCACAAGGCCAACACTACCCAAACTGAAAAGTCTCTGATAGTCATTAAACTACAATTGAATTTTTACTTCCTATTGTCTTCACTTTCACTATTTGATAACGTAAAAGTTATGCATATTTGTAACTGGAAAAATTAAACAGTCATAGATAGCAAAAACTTTCACAGGGAGTTTGGGAATACAGAAGAAAAAAAATTAAATCATTAGATAAACTTTTCTAAAAAGTTGGATACTTTGAAATAATTTGTACTTGCAGAAAAATACATTTATGTAGTAATGGCAACAGACTTTACATCATTTAAAAAAGCAAACATTAAATCTGAACATTCTTCACTACACAACAGTGTGCTTCAGAATCATTTTGGAGGCGAGTTTTAACACTCCACTGTTGCCACTAAATTTGTCTGTTGCAAAAATAAAAACAACTTCTTCTGATCAAACAAAGTGAGCTCTTTCCAAAATTAGATTTGAGTGATCCCTTCTGAGATATGACATTTTGAAAATTAGCAAAATTGAGTAATTAAATTTCTGAGTAGACTTTGAACCTAGATTACTCAGT
Source organism: Schistocerca americana (assembly GCF_021461395.2). NCBI lineage: Eukaryota > Metazoa > Arthropoda > Insecta > Orthoptera > Acrididae > Schistocerca > Schistocerca americana. The sequence goes on along the minus strand of NC_060129.1, from coordinate 144,346,160 downwards.
TATTATTTTAGCAATCTAGGTGCCACTTGCAGAGCTTTTTGACAGGCTGCAGGTAAGTAAAGAATCAGCTTGAGAAAGTTTTTCATTCAGCAGATACAAGCCAATGAGGTATAGTCAAAATTTATTATGATAAGAATTATGAGCAACTTTGACAGCACATAACTGGTGGGGAGGCTTGCATGACTCACCGATAAAGGTGGCCGTACCGTACATGCAACCACAACGGAGGGGTATCTGTTGAGAGGCCAGACAAACGTGTGGTTCCTGAAGAGGGGCAGCAGCGTTTTCAGTAGTTGCAGGGGCAACAGTCTGGATGATTGACTATCTGGCCTTGTAACACTAACGAAAACGGACTTGCTGTGCTGATACTGTGAATGGCTGAAAGCAAGGGGAAACTACAGCCGTAATTTTTCCCGAGGGCATGCAGCTTTACTGTATGGTTAAATAATGATGGTGTCCTCTTGGCTAAAATATTCCAGAGGTAAAATAGTCCCCCATTCGGATCTCCGGCCGGGGACCACTCAAGAGGATGTCGTTATCAGGAGAAAGAAAACTGGCATTCTATGGATTGGAGTGTGGAATGTCAGATCCCTTAATTGGGCAGGTAGGTTAGAAAATTTAGAAAGGGAAATGGATAGGTTAAAGTTAGATATAGTGAGAATTAGTGAAGTTCAGTGGCAGGAGGAACAAGACTTTTGGTCAGGTGAATACAGGGTTATAAATACAAAATCAAGTAGGGGAAAATGCAGGAGTGGGTTTAATAATGAATAAAAAAATAGGAGTGCGGGTAAGCTACCACAAACAGCACAGTGAACGCATTATTGTGGCCAAGATAGACACAAAGCCCACGCCTACTACACTAGTACAACTTTATATGCCAAGTAGCTCTGCAGATGAAGAAATTAATGAAATGTATGATGAGATAAAAGAAGTTATTCAGATAGTGAAGGGAGACAAAAATTTAATAGTCACGGGTGACTGGAATCTGGTAGTAGGAAAAGGGAGAGAAGGAAACGTAGTAGGTGATTATGGATTGGGGGAAGAAATGAAAGAGGAAGCCACCTGGTAGAATTTTGCACAGAGCATAACTTAATCGTAGCTAATACTTGGTTCAAGAATCATGAAAGAAGGTTGTATACATGGAAGAAGCCTGGAGATACTGGAAGGTATCAGATAGATTATATAATGGTTAGACAGAGATTTAGGAACCAGGTTTTAAATTGTAAGACATTTCCAGAGGCAGAGGTGGACTCTGACCACAATGTGTTGGTTATGAACTGTAGATTAAAACTGAAGAAACTGCAAAAAGGCGGGAGTTTAACGAGGTGGGACCTGGTTAAATCGACTAAACTAGAGGTTGCACAGAGTATCTGGGAGAGCGTAAGAGAACAATTGACAGAAATTGGGGAAAGATACAGTAGAAGAAGAATGGGTAGCTCTGAGGGATGAAGTAGTGAAGGTAGCAGAGGATCAAGTAGGTTAAAAGACAAGGGTTAGTAGAAATCCTTGGGTAACAGAAGAAATATTGAATTTAATTGATGAAAGGAGAAAATATAAAAAATACAGTAATTGAAGAAATTAAAAAGGAATACAAACGTCTCAAATATGAGATTGACAGGAAGTGCCAAGTGGCTAAGCAGGGATAACTAGAGCACAAATGTAAGGATGTGGAGGCTTATCTCACTAGAGGTAAGATAGATAGTGTCTACAGGAAAATTAAAGAGATCTTTGGAAAAGAGAGAACCACTTGTACGAATATCAAGAGCTCAGATGGAAACCCAGTTCTAAGCAAAGAAGGGAAAGCAGAAAGGTGGAAGGAGCAAATAGAGGGTCTATACAAGGGCGATGTACTTGAGGACAATATTATGTAAATGGAAGTGAATGTAGATGAAGATGAAACGGGAGATGCAATACGGCGTGAAGACTTTGACAGAGCACTGAAAGGCCTGAGTCGAAACAAGGCTCCGGGAGTAGACAACATTCTATTAGAAGTACTGACAGCCTTGGAAGAACCAGTCCTGAAAAAACTCTACCATGTGGTGAACAAGATGTATGAGACAGACGAAATACCCGCAGACTTCAAAAAGAATATAATAATTCCAATCCCAAAGAAAGCAGGTGTTGACAGATATGAAAATTACCGAACTATCAGTTTAATAAGTCACAGCTGCAAAATACTAATGCGAATTCTGTTCAGACGAATGGAAAAACTGGTAGAAACCGACCTCAGGGAAGATCAGTATGGATTCCGTAGAAATATTGGAACACATGAGGCAATTCTGACCCTACGACTAATCTTAGAAGAAAGATTAAGGAAAGGCAAATCTATGTTTCTAGCATTTGGAGACTTAGAGAAAGCTTTTGACAATGTGGACTGGAATACTCTCTTTCAAATTCTAAAGGTGGCAGGGGTAAAATACAGGGACTGAAAGGGTATTTACAATTTTCACAGAAACCAGATGACAGTTATAGGAATCGAGGGGCATGAAAGGGAAGCAGTGGTTTGGAATGGAGTGAGACAGGGTTGTAGCCTCTCCCTGATGTTATCGAATCTGTATTTTGAGCAAGCAGTAAAGGAAACAAAAGAAAAATTCGGAGTAGGTATTAAAATCCATGGAGAAGAAATAAAAACGTTGAGGTTCGCCGATGACATTGTAATTCTGTCAGAGACAGCGAAGGACTTCGAAGAACATTTGAACAGAATGGATAGTGTCTTGAAAGGAGGATATAAGATGAACATCAACAAAAGAAAAACGAGGATAATGGAATGTAGTCGAATTAAGTCAGGTGCTGAGGGAATTAGATTAGGAAATGTGACACTTAAAGTAGTAAAGGAGTTTTGCTATTTGGGGAGCAAAATAACTGATGATTTTCGATAGGGGAAAGTACTGAAGGAAGAAGTCTGAAAAATGGGCATTATAAATGTGAATGTAGAGTCACAGAGGTAGGGCAATGGGAAGAAAAACTAACACAGTTAGACAATTATAGGAAGTAATGGTACACAGGCAAGAAATGCAGACAAGAGGTTATGGCCCACAAGTATTGGTGTGAGTGGAAAATGGACAAAGTATCAGGGGAAATACAGTAAATGGTTATTAAAGAAAGTGATTTGCAAATAGAAAGTGGGGGAACTAGCCAGTGTGGAAGTTTGAATTCTACTGTAAATTCTGTGTGCCACAAAATTTTGTTATAAGAAAACGAACTGAATTAATCACTGAATTGGTAAGCATTACCAATGTGTTAATATTAATTGTTGTGTACATAGTTCCGCGTAGTCAGCGTGTACACAACTTTCCCACTAGAGCGCGCCCCACTAATCACAACAGTGCAGGCGCAGCGCTCGTCCGTCTCCGCACTACGAGATGACGCTGCCATAAAGACGGACCAAATTCTGCTTCCGCCGATCCGCGTATTAATATGTAACGCAGCCAATGAGATTGCTGCTAATTTAGAACCTTTTCTCCTCGCGGATCACACTCGCGCAGTGATACCTGAACGCTCGAGGTATTATAACGAGTGTACAGACCTCTGATTAGTCAGTCTGCATTAGTCTGCATTTGTCTGTAGTCAAGTTTCAGTCTGCGCCTAATAAGATTATCATATTCCTGCACATAGCCATGAAGATAAATGAATAGACACTTTGTCAAGTATCAGAGATATGTGAGAATAAGATTAACGTACCAAGACCAAAGGAACTTCAGATTGTCAATTGCAAATAGCATCCAGAATCAAGTAATTTCTATGCTTTTTATTATTTTAATAAATATGTGTGAAAATTAATCAAGTTCTGTTTAAAGTTGGTCACCGTCAATCTGCTACCGTAAGCGTACAAGTGGCATTTCTATTGTCTGACCTAACGGCAGAAGATAAACACGCCATGAGAAGACCATGAGACATATTGCTGACACTCGCCTACTTCGTTAGAGCGACAAGTCAAATAATGTGATGGTGTGTGTACCGAAGGTTTTACAGTACGCACACCACATTAATAAAAAGATCGAAGTGAGTAGATGGAATGAGAAAAAAAAATAAGCTGCTCAGACAAAAATCTTGAAATATAAAACATACAGTTGCACTGCAGAAACACCATGTTGGATGTATTAAAATAATCTTACAGTAGGAGAGCTGTTTGTGTGGGAACAGTTATCATAGTTTATCAAAGTTCATTGACATGAAACACAATCTTAAAAATTCACAAAGTGATTTTAAAGCATGGTACGATGTTGCCTGTTATTTAACCATTAACTAACATGGCGCAGTCTATTTGACAGTGTGCTTTTGTCAATAATTGCAATTTAGCTAGTTCCCTACCCATTATTGTGGCCATTGGCTTGTTAGCTTCAAGTTTAGTTGTGAGTGGACCGGCAACACATGTGGTGTTATTCCAGAGCTTCTATAATGTCAGTGACATCATTTTGAAAATTACTCGCAGTCATTTTTGACAACACTACATTGTTTGTGTAATTTCTTCTGCAAATACTTTCCTTACATATTTGCAATATTTTCCATTTCACAGCTTTTGAAATATGGTGGAACCTAGTAATTCTACCGGTAAAGTATCTGATGCAAGTAGCAGACAATGTGTGAACACTTCAGACCAAAACTTTGAGGAAACTGTGAGCAGATGTTTGGAGGAATCAGACGATAGTCACTGTGATGATAATCCTGACGAAAGTGAACCCATTGTGAGTGAGCATGACACATTGTCAGAACAAAGCGAAACAGAAAATTAGTCTGGTGAAAGTAGTGATCCATGTGACGAACAATGGAGAAGCAATTACTTCCATGGCAAAAATCAGTAAAAGCGGGCCAAATCACCTCCGATCCGAGCTTTTAGAACTCCTTTCCATAACATCATCATGAAATTTCCATCCACCACATTGACTACAAGAGATCCAAAAGACCCATTTTCACTATGGCACTTCTATTTTGATGACGAAGTTCTCAATCACATCCTACTATGGACAAATGGTAAAATAGATTGCATCAGGCAGAAGTACTCTGACAAAAGCAAAGCTGAACTACAGAACCCAAATTTGAATGAACATTTGCCTTTTTTAAGACTTTTGATATATTCTTCTGTTTTTAAATCCAACCACGAAAATGTAAATTATATATTTGCAACTGATGGTTCAGGTTGGGAAATTTTCAAATGTGTCATGTCTAGGAACTGTTTCCTAATGTTGTTGAATTGCTTACGGTGAGATGACTTTTGAAGTATAAAAGAGAGTCTCAAAGTTGACAAAATGACAGCAGCCTCTTTTCTCCTTAGAAAAATTGTGGAAAATTCCCAAAACTATTTCAATTTAGGCACATGTGCTACTGCTGATGAGCAACTCCTTTCCTGCCATGGTAAATGCTCATTTGTGGTCTACACGCCAAAGAAACCCGGAAAAGACAGTTTAAAAATAATGTCCTTGTGGGATGAAAGGACCAGTTACTTTTATATTCGGTATATGTACACTGGAAAAGGTTCTGATGATGATAAGAAACTGATGATACCAATGAAGCCTCTGTTGCATTTGTGTAAACCAATCTATGGCAGTAATCGCAACATTGCTGCTGACATTTGGTTCAGCTCAATACAGGCACTAGAAGAATTAAGGAAAAGAGGACTGTTGGAACTCTAAAAAAGAATGAGAGAGAGATTCCACAAGCACTCCTACCAAATAAGCATAGGCCAGTTGGTTCCTCTTTGTACAGTTTTACAGAAGGCACCACTTTGTTGTTGCATGTGCCAAAGGCAAACAAAGTGGTCCTTCTTGCTCTTCCATGCCTCATAGCCTCGCTGAGGATTTGACTTTTCATAAACCAGAAATAATATCATACTACAAGGCCACTAAAGGAGGTGTTGATGAACTGGACAAAAAGTGCTCCATATACTCATGCAGTCGAAGAACCAACGTTGGCTGATGTGTTTATTCTACTGTTTTTTGGACCTCAGCACAGTAAATGGATATGTTCTTCAGAAGAGCAGATCAGATGAAGCTCCTGTCGGCAGAGGTATCTTCCTGAAAGAGCTCGCCTGTAGTCTTGTGCTGAAACATAGGCAAAAGCGAGCTCAGAACCCACGACTTCCACAGGAGTTACGACTAATGACCCGCCGGATTTTAGGCCCTCATGCTCCTACAGAATTAGCAGTAGAAGCAGAATTAGGTCCTAGGAATAGAAAAAACGTGCAGAATCTGCCCAGCCAGCAAGAAAGGAACACTTCACATGTTTGCTACATCTGCAAGAGACCAATATGCATGCATTGCTGTTCCCAGGTCTGCAAGCACTGTTGTGAAAAACTGTGATTCGGAGGGCTCTGATTTTGCATGAGGTACTTTTCAGGTTAAAAACGTTACATACTGGAATGTCATGAAACTATAGGGGCTGAAGCAGGGAATATTCCACAATGTCCCACAGCAAATTCCACTTTTTTTTTCAGTCAAACCTGGCCAAGAAAAAAAAATGTGTTGCATTACTTATTAAGTGCCACTCATATAACTATTTGAATATATCATTCACTATCTTCACTAACATGATGCAGAGATTGAAGGAATCTATGGTGCAATAAAAGAAATTATTCAGATGGTGAAAAGAGGTGAAAATGTAATAGTTATGGGGCACTGGAATTCGGTAGTAGGAAAAGGAAGAGGAGAAAAAGTAGTAGATGAATATGGAATGGGGGTAAGGAATGAAAGAGGAAGCCAACTCGTAGAGTTTTGCACAGAGCATAAATTAATCATACCCAACACTTTGTTTAAGAATCATGACAGAAGGCAGAATACGTGGAAGACACCTCAAGACACTGGGAGATTTCAGGTAGATTATATAATGGTTAGACAGAGATTTAGGAACCCGGTTTTAAATTCTAAGACATTTCAAAGTTCAGATGTCGACTCTGACCACAATTTATGGGTTGTGGACTGTAGATTAAAACTGAAGAAACTGCAAAAAAGGTGGGAATTTAAGGAGATGGGACCTGGATAAACTGAAGGAACCAGAGTTTGTAGAGAGTTTCAGCGAGACCATTAGGGAACAACTGACGGGAACATGGGAAGGAAATACAGAAGAATGGGTAGCTTTGAGAGATGAAACAGTGAAGGCAGCAAAGGATCAAGAAGGTAAAAAGATGAGGGCTAGTAAAATCTTGGATAACAGAAGAGATATTTAATTTAATTGATGAAAGGAGAAAATATAAAAATGCAGTAAATGAAGCAGGTGCAAAGGAATACAAACGTCTCAAAAATGAGATCAACAGGAAGAGCAAAATGGCTAAGCAGGCATGGCTAGAGGACAAATGTAAGGATGTAGAGGCATATGTCACTAGGGTTAAGATAGATACAGCCTACAGGAAAATTAAAGAGACCTTTGGAGAAAAGAGAACTGCCTGTATGAATACCAAGAGTTCATGTGGGAAATTGGTTCTAAGCAAAGAAGGGAAAGCAGAAAGGTGGAACAAGTATATAGAGGGTCTCTACAAAGGCGATGTGTTTGAGGGTAATGTTGTGGAAATGGAAGAGGATGTAGATGAAGATGAAATGGAAGATATGATACTGCACGAAGAGTTTGACAGAGCACTGAAAGATCTAATTTGAAACAAGGCCCCGAGAGTAGACAACATTCCATTAGAACTACTGATAGTCACTCAACCATCTGGTGAGCAAGTTGTATGAGACAGGTGAAATACCCTCAGACTTCAAGAAGTATATAGTAACTCCAGTCCCAAAGAAAGCAGACACGAATTCTGTACAGGTGAATGGATCTGTTTGGATTCCATTGAAATGTTCCAACACACAAGGCAGTACTGACCCTCCAACTTATTTACAAGTCTTTAAGATAGTGCAGCGCTTCAGTAACCGAAAATTGTTCAGAAATTAAGAAAGTCAGGCTTCAGTTGCAAGGTAAAATTTTATTCGTATACCTAGTGAATCGTGCGTGGCTCATGTTCGTGCCATCTCCAATTTATTATCCTATTTTACCTCACTGTCACCTCGTTATGTGAATTTGAATTACTGGTGCCACCGAGTTGCTGCTTTGCCTCCCCATAAGTGGCAGCAGCAGCGTTTATCAATATAGGCCCTGCCGTATTATCTTTGCTGGACTGTTATTACTTCCCGGTCGTTGTGTGTCACCCAGTGAGTTGTACCACAACAGCAGTGGAGTTCGGACCTGGCAGTCGGACAGTTGGGACGTGGCAGTAGTTTGGTCAGGTTGGAGTGGCAGGTAGGTTGGGATAGCAATGACTCGCCCGACTGTTGCTGGTACACGTGGCTTGAGTGGGGACGGTCTTGGGTGACCGTCAGTTGGTCGTGTTACCATACGACATGTATTTGCTCACCAATCGCTTACGGGGCGGCGGTGTGTGTGTCTCAACTCGTGTATCATCCTTGTGATTGCACAGTCACTGTTTTCAGCATTGGTCACGTTCTTCATCCAAGTGTTTGTGAAATTGTGTGTAGTGTTATCTCAACTGCCCAGTTATTTTAGTGCTGTTTCCATGCTGACGTGTAGCAGTTGGTCGGTTGATGCAGTCGCATCGCAGCACCAGTGTGGCATGTACTGCCAGGGAGGCTCGGATAGCCATCACTCGCCGATGATTGCTGACACACGTGATTTGAGTGAGGATGACTTCGGTTGATTGTCTTGTCGGACGGCATGTTTTTGGCCAGCGATTGCATATGGGCTGGCTGTGTATGCCGAGTCATGATTCGTCCTTGTTATTGCACAGTCACTGCTGTTAGCATCATCTCATTCTTTGTGCAAGTGTTTGTGAAAACGTGCGCAGTTTGTGAGATTTTGACTGACTAGTTAAGGTAATTTAATGTTGTTGCCGTACTGGCTCTGGGTTGGTCAGTTGACATGGAGTAGTGAGGAAGGACAGGATAGCCATCACTTGCTCAATGCTTGCCGACCCACACGTTTGAGTGGCAATGACCTTGCTTGGGTGTTTGGTCGGTTGTCTGATTAGACGACTTGTATTTGGGTCGTCCACTGCTTATGGGTTCTCTGTGATCCATTCTTCTTGTTGTTCCACATTCTCTGCTGTTAGCATCGTTTCAGTTTTGGTGCGGATCTGATTTTGATCATTGGTCTGTTGACTGTCTGTCAGGTTGCCATCGGATTGAAAATGGTTGGACCGATTGCCTGTCTCACCTAAGTGAGTGTTTGAATTCCATGCCAACCCTCTAACATCTGAGCGCTCTTGGGTGTACTGTCCTTTTTTATTATTTGTTCTTGTTGTTGGTACTTGTATGGCTTCTAGCCAATTTTTAAATTGTTTTGCCTTAAGGCATAAGATTCTTTAGGCCGTCAGCCTAATTTAAAGGACTGCTTCACGTAAGGCCTTTGGCATTTTAAAAAAATTTAATCTTGTTGCATTTTAAGTGTTGGGCCTTCAGCCGATTTTGAGATTGTTTTGCTCTTAAGGCCTTAAGCCTAATTTAAAGAACTGTTTCACACCAAGGCCTTTTGTTTAGCCTTAACTATTGGGCTTTCAGCCGATCTTGAATTCAAGTTGTTTTGCTCTGAAAATCTCAGATTCTTTGGGCCTTCAGCCCAAATAAAGAACTATTGTAAGATAAGGCTTGCCTTTTAAATTTCTGATTATGCTTGCATTTTAAGTTATTTGCCTTCTGCCGTTTCTGAATTAAAGTGGTCTTGCCCTTAAGGCATGAAATTATACAGTGCTTTCAGCTAGTGATCAAATCCCAAAGATGGAAGCTGTTTTTGTTGTAAAAAAATTTAAAATTTTTTTCTTGGTTCTTGTAATGTTTGAGTTTGAGTGTAACTGACAGCTGCTTATTTTGGCCCCTTTCCACAATTTATACTACATGTCCGGTCCTGCTTGTTTAGTGGGGCATCTCACCTAGGTTTCGATGCCAATAACAGTATCTCCTTCAGAACCTATAAATTGACCCGTATGGACATATGTTACACATTGAAATACATCATGAATCTAATGATTTCATAATAAAGAACATTGTGGTACTTACAAAAATTAAATTATTTTGGGGGCCAAATGTTGGCCATGTCACAGAATAAAGTTAATACAGAATAAAGGCGCATCGTCCTAAGATTATGTCTGTCAAAACTAAAAACATTAAGACAAATGTAGACAGAGCTACACCGGCCAGGAATAAGTCACATGTAAGCACCAGGGAAACTAGGCATCGCGAGCAGTTCCACAGCGAGGCTTGGCCAGCGGCCGAGTGGACGTGCGAGCACAAGTGCAAGTGTGAGCACACAAGTGCAAGTGCAAGCGCAAGTGCTAGAGACGAGCTGTCTCACAAGTACTTAGAGCAGACGTAAATTGAAAACAAATTGTGGTGGGAAGCAGACATACAAATGGACAAACCTACCTATTGGTACAGTACATTAAACAATTTACCAGAGAACTAGCTACAATGTCAGGGCATGAAAATTTACATTCAAATATTATAATAAGAGGGCGAAGCCTCACTACAGTAACTAATAAATTAGTATGCGAAACACAAGCGTGCGAAGCTTAAAGTATCTTGAACACAAAATTGGCAAATTAAGAAACATCTTAGCAACTCAGTGTCATTACCAGTATAATACAAAATACATAGAGACACAATGTACAATCGCACTATAATAAAGGGACAAAGCAGATAGGAAACAGTATCGGTCATTCGAATCAGACTGTGGGTCAACTCCACTGGAGTAAAGGTTGAAATCCTTCGAAATAATTTCTATTTTTTAGTTGCACCTGATCATTATGTAAATTATCTCTATTAATAATAAGATGTTTAAAAATTTGCAATTCTACAAGGGTGTCTAATTTACATCCTTTGACTTCATTACGCAAAAGTTCTGCATCTTTTAGAGACTTCAGAGCATGGACCATTTGGACAAGATGTTCAGCAAATGTAGATCCTCGTGTTCCATCACCACTTTTAGTCAGCAGATGTTCTTTAAACCTAACAGACAGGGCCCTTCCAGTCTGGCCAGTGTAATAACATGGAGATTCAGCACAAGTGATCTTATACACACCTGACAGAGATGTTTTATCAGTACATTTAACAAGAGAACGGAACAAATTATTTTTAAGGTTGTTGGTGGTAGAGTATGAAACTTAACACCCTGGGTTTTTTAATACATATCAGTTCCCTTTGTAAGTAATATATCCTATAAGGTAGATCATTTATTAAAAAACCAGTAAGTAAGTTCATGTATTGATACATATTTAGTTCACCATTTTGCAACTGCATAATCCTTGTCAAGTAACGGGTTTATTTCAATATCTTTTTATTCTTTTATCACCTTCTTTATAATCTGAAGCCCATGTGCAGAATATGTTTCATCACATTCCGCTTTATTCCTTCTTGCTGATCATGCATCATATGACGGCCATCTCCTTAATTTTTTGTCTTCAAATTGTGGGTCCTGTGCTTCAGTATCACTGCTGACGTTAAAGCTTCATTCAGTGATATGGTAATGTCCTGTCCGAATCTGGAAATTATAATGTCAGGTGCAGCAGTTTTTTCTTGTATATGTTGTATTTGCTAAGACTGACTATACATGTCAATATTCAAATATAGCATGGAAAGTTTTGGCAGAATATAAATAATGTTGGAGTGTAACCAACAATTCACCAAATACCAGAAGTTTCGAGTTGTAGACAGACACATGTGAAAGAATGACACTTTTGCTTGCTTATGGATAGAGTTACCACATGGCGAGGATTATCCTGAAACGTCCTCATTTTTAATTCTGTCCAGAGATTGCAAAAATGTCCAGAGTTTGAGAATTTTATGACTAGTGAGGGTTTTTTTTTTTTAATTTAAACCTGTATCTGTGACACTGAATTTTTAACCATATTCTTTCTCAGCTATCCTCAGTGAGATGTGGTTACCATTTCTGCCGCAGCTTTTTACTTAGCCATTTGGCAACACAATGGAGCAACGTGTTTATGATGTTCTCATATGCCAAGCAACTTGTCTACACATTTCTGATCATTTAATCTCTCTTCATTTTCTGTTTTGTTACTTAGCAATAGGCAAAAGAAAGTCTTGCATTTAATGTTAATCTGCAATGTGAATACAAAATTTTGGAACTGTGTAATGACAGTAACAATGAACATTTCTGTTGAGCCCTGCATTCTAGAGAGTTTTCGGTCACTTTACTGACGGTATGAAATTGTCAAAAATAGAGTGCAAAGTAAAACGGGTAAGAAAGACACGACAGGGCGAACTTTGAACTCAAACAACAAGACAAGTGAAAGTGAATCTAGATCATGTGTGTGTTCTAACGCGAGAAATGTTTCTTCAAAGTGTACTATAAAACCGGCAGAACGAGGGCACCTGGAGAACAACAAATATCAAGCCTGTGTATTAGGTGGTAGTCATGCAAAGGGTGTGGAACAAATAATAAATGATCAGCAGTCCCAATTTAGCGTAACAGACATTGTCAAACCTGGTGCTCCCCTTAATGAAATAGTAAATATTTGTGAAAATTTAGTTAAGACTGGAACATGTTGTGCACTAATAGGTGGAGCAAATGACATATACAAGAATAAAAGCCAACTAGTGACAAGGGCACTTCAAACAACTCTAAAAAAGCTGTCAGATCTAAATTTAAAGGTTCTCGCTGTAATTGTGCCACATAGACATGATCTAATCGAGGAGTCATGTGTAAACAAAGAAATAAAGTCAACAAATAATAAATTTAGGAAGATCTGCTGTGCTTTTAAGTGTGCAACTTTTGTGGATGCAAACAGCTCAGTGAGAAATCATTTCACAAGGCATGGACAGCACAGGAACTATTATGGAAAACAGATGATGGGTGAAAATATACTAGAAGAAATAACCCATATATCAATAGAAAAGTTCCCTAAACTCCCACTCCAGATGAGGGCAGTTCCCTAAAATCCCAGTCCAGATGAGGGCAGAAGCAAAAGAAATGAAAACCTTAGCAAGAATAACATTTGCTGAAGCACTAAAAACGTCAACATCTGCTATAGTGAATATTAAAATGTCATCAGCTGCCACAGCTAGTATAAACAATCAATCAGCATCATCCACAAGTAGGAAAAGCAACAGAAGCAAGAAACCTGTGGTACAACAGGATTTTTGGTATCCGGCCTTAATGAAAACTCCAAGTTAGCAGTACTAACCGAAAGGAAAAATACCATCAGTGCTCACTCCCCTGTTCTAAAGACTATGACTCTAAATCTGCACTGCTTCAAGAACAAATATTGTGAACTTGAAATAGCGATAAGTAACACCCAACCTGATGTCTTGTGTATTACGGAACACTGGTGTAAGGACCATGAAATTAGTGGTATTCATATTAATCCATTTAAACTGGCAAATCATTATAGTACGAAAATTGCAAAAGGGTGGTGGAGTTGGTATTTACCTTAGACAAGAGTTAGAATTTAAAAAGATATGTGAAGCAGAGAACTTAGGTATTGAAAAGTTTTTTGAGGCTGGTGCTGTCCAGCTATATGGCCTGATGAAAAAAGTCATAGTCATAACAGTGTATAGGTCACCATGTGGAAACATAGAAGTCTTTATTGATAAATTAGAATTGTTGCTAAATACTTTGTACAAAAAGAAACTGATTATTCTTTGTGGTGATTTCAATATTAATCTTCTAGTTGAAAGTCAACAAAAAAGGAAATTTTGGACATATTAAAGAGTTTCAACATATCACCACATATAAACAATTCAACTAGACTAACAAACACCTCTAATAGCCCCATAGATAACATTTTCTCAAATATGTCAACAACTGACATAGAGGTAACAAACAGATTTAGGATTGTGTGACCACAATGCTCTCACCATTGAAAACCCTTTAAGGTTGAAGGAAGATAAAGGTTTAAATAATATTTACAAAAGAAACTTCTCTGTGGACAGCTGTCATCTGTTCATAAGTATCTTAGAAAATGAAAATTGGTTAGATGTTATGAAACAAACAAGTACAGATGAGGCATACAGTGTATTTGCATCGATTTATATGATGAACTTTGAGATGTGTTTTCCAAAGAAACTGACCAGAATCAAGTCTACTGGACACATACAGTCAAGTTCTTGGATGACTCTTGGCATTAAGAAATCACGTGAAAACATGAAAAAACTGAATTCAGAGTTGAGGGAGTGTGCAGATACTGATTTTATATAATATATAAAAAGGTATAGGAAAATATACTACCGAGTAATTGCAAATGCAAAGTTACTAAGTAATGATATGGAAATAAAACAGTCAAGAAATAAAACTAAAATAGCATGGGAAATTGTGAGAAAAGAAACCGGGGTACCTGTCAAAGGCAAGGAAATTAGTCTAAAAGATGAGGAGAATAAAATGGTAGAAAAATATGCCAAGCCTAACTATATAAATAATTACTTTTAAATGTACCCCAGACATTAAGCAGGAATTTTGGGGAGCAGATTAAGATGAAAGCACCTAAGGCAGCCAGGAGTATGATGGCAGCTTCAGCAAATGAAAAGGAAGTTTTAAAAGTAATTAAAAGTCTAAAGTCCAAGATATCAGCTGGAGTAGATGAGGTGCCAATAAGACTAGTAAAGAAAACAGCTAATCAAATAGTGAAACCATTGGCGCACATAGCAAACTTGTCAATGACTGAGGGTGTGTTTCCACAGAAACTGAAAATTTCTAAAGTCGTTCCCCTGTTGAAAAAGGATGATAAGCTTAAAATAGAAAACTACAGACCTGTCTCACTTCTCCCAACTTTCTGTAAGGTTTTAGGGATACTAATGAAATATAGTCACACATTATCTTAATATCCACAATCTGATAAACAGTAATCAGCATGGATTTCAAGCTGGGAGAAGTATCGAAACAGCTTTACTGGAATACACAAAAGAAATAATCAGTAAATTGGAGGAGGGAAAAAGTGTAGTTGGGATAAATCTAGATTTCTCAAAAGCCTTTGACAATGTTGACCACAGCATACTTTTGGAAAAGCTTGAAGCTATAGGTATCAGAGGACCAGTAAAAAAGTGGTTTAAGTCATATCTGGAAAAGAGGATGCCGGTGGTTGAAATTACAGCACCAAATATTAACCAAAAAATTAAACTAAGATCAGATCCAAGGGAGGACACAGTAGGAGTATCCCAAGAAAGCGTATTAGGCCCCTTGCTGTTCCTCATTTACATTAATGATATTCAGGTGTCAGAAAGAAAATCTAGAATCATGATATTTGCTGATGATACTAGTTTAATAGTTAGTGATATGAAGCAGTCATTGCACAGTACTGTGGACCATGTCCTATAAGATATACAAAAATGGTTTAGTGCTAACAACCTAACACTGAATGCAAAAAAACTAATTATGTGCAATATGGAAAAAGAAGAGAACATGACTACCTAAATCCCACCATGGAGGGCAAACAACTTGAAAGAGTACAGCGTGCAAAATTCCTGGGTATGCACATGGATGAGAAGATCAACTGGAAGGATCATGTGGTGAGCTTAGCACTAATACTAAATTCAGCATGTTTTGTACTTAGAATAATTTCAAGAGTTTGTAGTAATGACTGTACCAGATTACTATATTTTGGCTATTTTCAGTCCATTGCATCCTATGGGATAGTATTCTGGGGAAAAACAAATTGTCGTCTAAATGAGATTTTCAAATTACGAAAATGTGCTAATCAGATAATGACCCAGAACCCACCTCAAACACATTGCAGGTCCCTATTTAAAGCATTGAAAATTTTAACAATTCCATCATTATACATTCTGAAATGTCTGTTAGTGATCAAAGGAAATCAGGACAAAATGAAAACCAATACAGACTACATAATTACGCTACACAGCAATGTAAAGATCTCCACATACAAGCTGTAACAAGGACCCGAAGTCAGAAATATGTATGTAATCAAGGCATCAAACTTTTTAATGCACTACCAAAACATATCAAAGAGCTGGAAAATGAGGATAAATTTAAAACTGTTTTAAAGAATCACATGCTTGACAACTGTTGTTACAGTGTAAGTGAATTTCTATGCTTAACTGTATTAGAATATAAAGAACCACATGCTTGGCAAATGTTATTACAGCGTAAGTGAATATCTCTGTGCAACTGTATAAGAATATATGTTTAAGTTAATGTGACAAATAAAATTACATCAGTGAATATGTCTGTCAAGCACATAACAAATTACGTTATAAAAACACTTATTAGTTTTATATTGTATTAAACATAAGATAGATTCATATGAATTCAGCATAGATAAAAATTTTGTGATATTATATAGTTGTTAAAATGTATCCTGGCAAATCCTATATCACAAATATGATCATTGGGATGATAATAAATAAATAAATAAATGGGTGACATTACAGACCACATGAAAACAGTCAAATGTAGGAATGCTAATAAAGTGATTGCTTCACCAAACATAAGATATATTTTTAAAGCCAAAAACAGAAATAACTATGTTGTGGAATGTGCTCCTACATTTTCATACCATGCTGCTAGACATGAACTCGGTTTCAAAACATCAGATTGCATGTCTGACCTTGTTAGCCCATAATTTTCATCTGCTAGGACCAAAACAGATAGAGGTAATGTAATGTCTAGTGAGAAATACAAGTGAATAAATAAAGTGTAATGTTTAAGTACACAGTTAACACTTAAGTAATATGCTCCGGGTCGGACCCAAAATACTTGGTATGCCTACTTTCGGATAAATACTTTAAAGAGGGTAGCATGTACATAAGCACATGTTCACTCACACTGTAGCTGCACAGGTTTTTGTGTGTGTGATACACATCAAACAGAAGTGCTTATAGATGTGCCGTGTCTTCTAGTAAAACTGCAGGACTGTTGACAGAAAAGTAGAATAGATTACAGTAGATGATAGCACTAGAATTCAGATATACAGGGTGTTCTAGGACTTGTAGAGGAGAGTGGGTTCATAATATTTTGAATAGGAACCCATGTCCAAAAACATACTGTGTCCATGATATAGCCATTTGAAAACTTTTTTAAATAACTTCTGGGAATTCAGCCAGGTAACACTTTCAGCGACATGCAGTCTACAGGAAACGTACTCACACCGACTTGTACTTACAGGCTAATAGTTGTCACCATCCGGCTCAGCATGAAGGGGTACTTTGTACCTTGGTACACAGGGCACATGGCGTTTCTGACGCTGAGACTTTGCCATCTGAGCTGTCCCACCTTGAAGTTACATTTCGTCAAAATGGTTATAGTGATAGACAGACTGAACGTTCATTGTGCTATCGACCAACTGTACATCGGGTGATTGATATTAATTCTGAGTCAACACCTAAGTCTACTGCCTTTTTGCCTTACATAGGAAACACGTCCAACAAGATCGGTCGTATTTTACGGAAATACGATGTGACATGTGTTTTCCGACCTCCATCTAAAATTAGAGCACTTTTGAGTTTCTTTAAGGATGATCTTGGATTGCGTAAGGCGGGTGTATATCGTATTCCCTGTAGCTGCGGCATGACATATATTGGTCAGACTATCAGGACCGTGGAGGACCGATGTACTGAGCATAAACGGCACACACGATTACAGCAGCCAAATAGATCTGCTATTGCCGAACATTGCTTGGATACTGGTCACCCCATGTTATATAATAACACCGAGATATTGGCATGCACGTCCAGCTATTGGGACAGTGTTATTAGGGAGGCAGTTGAGATTAAATTAGCGAGCAACCTCGTTAACAGGGATGGAGGTTTCTGTTTAAACTCTGTTTCGAATCCGGCTCTGTCCTTTGTCAAAAACAGAGGGACAGAGTCAATGCCACCTCACCTGCGAATTCATAGTCTCACTATCGATAGCTCTGACTTTGGTCATCTTTGGTGACACTAGTGTTCAGTGCATGGTTCAGTGTGTGTGTTATTTTTCCTGCTTCAGTCCGAGAACCGAGGTTTTAAATTTGCGTGTACGCCGACTGACCGTTGCAGTTTGCCTTGAAAATGGCGGGGTGTTCTCCCGCCGAAATATCGGCGGTCGCTGAAAGTGTTACCTGGCTGAATTCCCGGAAGTTATTTGAAAGTTGTATACGCCAGGAGAAACTCAGGTCTCACATTTGAAAACATGTTTGTTAGATAGGTATGCAACAGTGTAGTCATGGTGGGAGGGTGGTTAGGTGAGATTGGCATATGACATATGATGTCCATCCAACATCTCTGACCTAGTTTGAGCCTCATTTATGTGCCTGTGAGTGTTAGAGCAAACATGATGGAGCATGCATTTGCAGCTAAAGCTGCTCGTTGCCTATATTGGCACAATTACCTAACAGCTTCAAGAAAGGGTACTTTCACCATCAGCAGGCTTGACTGTGGTCCTCCAAAGAGGTGCCACACACCCAGACTGGAAGAAGCCATACAGCAGCAGACTGAAGAGAACCTGTCAACAGTTGCAAGACCACTTTCTTTGGCTATTAATGAGTGG
Organism: Schistocerca americana; assembly: GCF_021461395.2. Taxonomy (NCBI): domain Eukaryota; kingdom Metazoa; phylum Arthropoda; class Insecta; order Orthoptera; family Acrididae; genus Schistocerca; species Schistocerca americana. The sequence continues at coordinate 144,327,743 of NC_060129.1, read as the reverse complement.
AGCTGAAGAACAAGTGATGTATTGGGTCATGCCAAATCAATTATTTATAAAAGTGGTTGCTTTAACAAAATAATTTTCAAATGGTTTTAGCACAGAAATGGTACATTTCTGGGTATGGGTCCAGATTCAAAATAGTATCTACTCACTACCCTCAGAAAGTCCTAGAAGTTTGTAACACCCTGTGTATAGGTCAGGATTGGTGATGTTTTCATAATACTTTATGAAGCACTCACTTGCTAGCAGAGTTTTTTTACTGCATACATAAAAATAAAAATTTAATGCTTAGGTCCTTTAAGTGGTGAGACGATGGATGTACTGAGGAAAGTCATGTGATCTAATGCTATTATTCATGAACTACGGAACTATATTGTTGTTGTGGTCTTCAGTCCTGAGACTCGTTTGATGCAGCTCTCCATGCTACTCTATCCTGTGCAAGCTTCTTCATCTCCCAGTACCTACTACAACTTACATCCTTCTGAATCTGCTTAGTGTATTCATCTCTTAGTCTCCCTATACGATTTTTACCCTCCACGCTTCCCTCCAATACTAAATTGGTGATCCCTTGATGCCTCAGAACATGTCCTACCAACCGATCCCTTCTTCTAGTCAAGTTGTGCCACAAACTCCTTTTCTCCTCAATTCTATTCAATACCTCCTCACTAGTTATGTGATCTACCCATCTAATCTTCAGCATTCTTCTGTAGCACCACATTTCGAAAGCTTCTATTCTCTTCTTGTACAAACTATTTATCGTCCATTTTTCACTTTCATACAAATGCTTTCAGAAACGACTTCCTGACACTTAAATTAACACTCAACGTTAACAAATTTCTCTTCTTCAGAAACGATTTCCTTGCCATTGCCAGGCTATATTTTATATCCTCTCTACTTCGACCATCATCAGTTATTTTGCTCCCCAAATAGCAAAACTCCTTTACTACTTTAAGTGTCTCATTTCCTAATCTAATTCCCTCAGCATCACCCGACTTAATTCGACTACATCCCGCTATCCTCATTTTGCTTTTGTTAACATTCATCTTATATCCTCCTTTCAAGACACTGTCCATTCTATGAAACTGTTCTTCCAGGTCCTTTGCTGTCTCTGACAGAATTACAATGTCATTGGCGAAACTCAATCTTTTTTTCCTTCTCCATGGATTTTAATACCCACTCGGAACTTTTGTTTTGTTTCCTTTACTGCTTGCTCAATATACAGATTGAATAACATCGGGCAGAGGCTACAACCCTGTCTCACTCCCTTCCCAACCGCTGCTTCCCTTTCATGCCCCTCGACTCTTATAACTGCCATCTGGTTTCTGTACAAATTGTAAATAACTTGTTGCTCCCTGTATTTTACCCCTGCCACCTTCAGAATTTGAAAGACAGTATTCCAGTCAACATTGTCAAGAGCTTTCTCTAAGTCTACATATTCTAGAAACGTAAGTTTGCCTTTCCTTAACCTGTCCTCTAAGATAAGTCGTAGGGTCAGTATTGCCTCACATGTTCAAACATTTCTACGGAATCCAAACTGATCTCCTCCCGAGGTCGGCTTCTGCAAGTTTTTCCATTTGTCTGTAAATAATTCGCATTAGTGTTTTGCAGCAGTGACTTATTAAACTGATAGATCGGTAATTTTCACATCTGTCAATACCTGCTTTCTTTGGGATTGGATCTATTGTATTCTTCTTAAAGTGTGATGGTATTTGGCCTGTCTCATACATCTTTCTCACCAGATAGTAGAGTTTTGTCAGGAATGGCTCTCCCAAGGCTGTTAGTAGTTCTAATGGAATGTTGTCTACTCCCGGGGCCTTGTTTCGACTTAGGTCTTTCAGTGCTCTGTCAAACTCTTCACACAGTATCGTATCTCCCATTTCATCTTCATCTACAACCTCTTCCATTTCCATAAAATTGTCCTCAAGTACATCGTCCTTGTATCGACCCTCTATATACTCCTTCCACCTTTCTGCTTTCCCTTCTTTACTTAGAACTGGGTTTGCATCTCAGCTCTTGATATTCATGCAAGTGGTTCTCTTTTCTACAAAGGTCTCTTTAATGTTCCTGTAGGCAGTATCTATATTACACCTAGAGAGATAAGCCTCTACATCCTTACATTTGTCCTCTAGCCATCCCTGCTTAGCCATTTTGCATTTCCTGTCGATTTCATCTTTGAGACGTATGTATTCCTTTGCACCTGCTTCATTTACTGCATTTTTGTATTTTCTCCTTTCATCAATTAAATTCAATATTTCCTCTGTTACCCAAGGATTTCTACTAGCCCTCGTCCTTTTACCTACTTGATCCTCTGCTACCTTCACTACTTCATCCCTCAAAGCTACCCATTCTTCTTCTACTGTATATCTTTCTCCCATTCCTGTCAATTGTTCCCTTATGCTCTCCATGAAACTCTGTACAACCTCTGGTTTAGTCGGTTTATCCAGGTCCCATCTCCTTAAATTCCCACCTTTTTGCAGTTTCTTCAGTTTTAATCTACAGTTCATAACCAATAGATTGTGGTCAGAGTCCACATCTGCCCCTGGAAAAGTCTTACAATTTAAAACCTGGTTCCCGAATCTCTGTCTAACCATTATATAATCTATCTGATACCTTCCAGTATCTCCAGGCTTCTTCCATGTATACAACCTTCTTTCATGATTCTTGATCCAAGTATTACTATGATTAAGTTATGCTCTGTGCTAAATTCTACCAGGTGTCTTACTCTTTCATTTCTTACCCCCAATCCATAATCATCTACTACGTTTCCTTCTCTCCCTTTTCCTACTACCGAATTCCAGTCACCCAAGACTATTAAATTTTCGTCTCCCTTCACCGTCTGAATAACTTCTTTTATTTCATCATACATTTCATCAATTTCTTCATCTGCAGAGCTATTTGGCATATAAACCTGTACTAATGTATTAGCGTGGGCTTCATGTCTATCTTGGCCACAATAATGCATCACTACACTGTTTGTAGTAGGTTACACACACTACTATTTTTTTTCATTATTAAACCTACTCCTGCATTTCTCCTATTTGATTTTGTATTTATAACCCTGTATTCACCTAACCAAAAGTCCTGTTCCTCCCTTTTAAATTTTCTAACCAACCTGCCCGGTTAAGGGATCTGACATTCCACACTCCGAACTGTAGAACGCCAGATTTCTTTCTCCTGATAACGATGTCCTCTTGAGTAGTCCCCGTTCAGAGATACGAATGGGGGACTATTTTACCTCCGGAATATTTTACCCAAGAGGACGCCATCATCATTTAGGCAAGGAGATGTATGTAAAATCTTTTCCACTCCATTAGCTGGCAGGTACAGCTACCATTACAAGTTATTTCAAAAAGAAAAAGTCTTGTTTGCAAAATAATGATTATTAAATGAACGCATTTCACCATTGTAGGGCTTCATCAAATTATGTAGTATTATCCAAAGAAGGATTAATCAAAAAATAAGAGAGATAAGGTGTGGACCATAAACCCACCAGCTTCTGTAGACATCTGAGGATGCTGCTGTGCTCAATGTCTATCCCTGGCTCATACACTTTTTGATTAATGCGAGTCTGCAGAATACTACATAACCTGAGGATGACACATAGTATTAAAAAATCATTATTTTACAAGCAATGAATGTTTTCTTTTTGAAATATGTGTTTGTTATCTGCATGTCAAAGTTTGTGTACTTGGTGAACATACAACATCTAGATTCTGTAATATTATTGGTCTGTAAGTACCAATTGGATAGGTTACGTATTAAATCATCAAGTTATATGATGAGACCTATTCTTTAAAAGACATTTGGTTTACATAACTTACATAAGTGTAAAAATGTGCATCTAGCGCTAAAAGTAATACATCGACTCTGCAGTCAGAGATACATTTTAACAGAAGCTAAACTGAGCATGCCGCTTCGATCTAAATAAAAAATATGACGTTAAGAACTTTTGTAGATCTTCAGATTTTATCGCACTTCTTCTTGTAATGTGACAGGGTAAAAAGATCTGTTGTGAGCCATAAAAACGAGCGGTCTTGCCTGTGTGCAGACAACAGTTATTAATAGCTGTAAGTCAATTAATTTATGTTTGATATTGTAAATCGGTAAGTTATTGTTATAAAAGTGTTAAACAGTGAAAGAATTGCACTGAAAGAAAGAAATAAATAATGTGTGTAATTTGTGATATAGACGTGAACTGAGAAGCGATCACAGGACAGGCTGAAATCTTATGGCACCAAAATAGACAGAAAATTAATTATGTAAGTTATACTGTTTATAAATAAGCCCTAATTGCTTGTGAGAATTATTCGAATATATTTAGTGTTTACCAGAATTCTTATTCTATTCTTTACTTTTCTTACCTCCATGTCATATTATTTTTATAAATATCTATCAGCCTTTGCTATAGCAGAGAATACTGCTGCATCCTTGTCGTAGACAGAAGGCCGTTCCTTGTCTTTCATACAACTCATAGCTGCTCCATTTATTAATGATTTCATTTGCAAATGCAGTTTTTATTGTTCATTGTTAAAGGTCCCTTAGGTAATCATAAAATTCATACTGATTACGAAAAGGAATCCAGGTTGTTCTTTTCCAAATAACAGAAGCCTTTGCATAATCAAAAACTAACCTCCTTCTGACAACGATCAGGAGCTGACCAGTAGACGGTAGTCTTTGGCCTCTTTTGTGTTTCCTGTGGCCAAGTTGTGCCAAACTGGGAACATGACATTCTAGTATGAAATACAACACCCATATACGTATTAGATTAAAACTGAAAAATTGAAATCTATCGATATTTAATTTAATTTAATTTATTTTTTTAATCATACTAGATGTGGTGCCCCAACTGTGACCTGATAAAAAATTAATCTAATAATAATTATTATTATTTTATTGTCGTTAAGCCATTACAGCGATAGACAAAGTCTTACACAAAATACAATACAGTACATGCTATAAAAGAACAGAATTGTTAATAACATTACAGTTTAATATCACAGGACATGAAGTCCTTTATATTGTAGAATGGGTTTACAACTAACCAGTCATAAAGTGTTTGTTTGTATTGTTGCTATGGTAAATTTTGTATAGCTTGTGGAAGTTTGTTAAATAATTTGTGGCCCATAAGTTCATAACTGTTAACTGATTTTGACAGTCTGTGGTAGGGCATATAGATACAGCTGTTTGTTATTGTTCCATGACATCATCTGGTGGACATTTGGAAGCCTCAAATGAAGTGTACTGAACGAAAGTGTGGAAGTAGTAAAAATTTTGAAAAATAACAGCAGTGCACAAAACGACATATGTAAGTACGGTTTACATTACACATAAAATCTCGCGTCAGGTATTAAAAAAACTAATTTCCGGAATTTCTTTCCTTACAGCTTCTTTTGTCCTATCGCTGTCAATTTCCTTGCAGAAATGCTTATCTATGTAGTTAGAATTCATTTCTGACCACTCCTTCATGCAAAGTTTATTTGTTAGCAGTAGTAGCATCTTCATTGTTACTATGGTTAAGAACACAAGATGGATGCCATAATAGTAGGATTCAGTGTCTAGTAGGTGATTGTCACTTACTTTCAAAGCCAGGTGCCATCTTGTCTTCTGCCCGGTATAACTCTGCAATTGTCAGCTACTGTGGTGTGACATTTGACTACCAGGAAGCGTCACAGCGTGGGCATCTGAGAGCTGACGATCGGCATGCCGCAAAAGATTTCTTTGAGCAGTTACGTCACAAACTCGAAAATAAACATGGCAGATGGCAGAAGCAAGTCGACAAACAGTGTGGATGACGGTGATGACACAACTGTCAAGTCATACCCACTACGTTCGCAAACAGGAGTAAGCAGACCTGATTCGTGAATGGAGAGAACGACAGACGATGATAGTACGCGTGACGTATCGTCACAGCAATCATTGTCACAGCAAGAGGGAGAATTTTCGACGGTTGAAATGATGAGAATTTTTCTCCAAGAGAGAGGACAGGAGATACTGGAAAGGGAAGCTTATACATTACAAAACAACGTGATAGACAAGGAAGGGAACAAAAAGAAAGGGAACAGGAACAAAGGGCAAAACTGGAAAGGGAACAAAGGGAACACGAGACAGACCAAAAACGATTTGATCAAAAGACCACCATTGGTAATCTGACCTCTGTTACTGGTACAATGAAAGCTCGGCTAGATAATGTTGATGCAAACTTAGAGGCAAGAATAAGGACAGTCACGGTGGAATGTATCGCGGAATTAAGTACTAAAGTTAATGAAAGGATAGAAGGTATTCTGCAGAAGGTAGATGCATGTGAGAGCACAGCAGGTAACGTGTACAAAGATTTCAAAGTACAACGGAAGTCTCAAAGAAGTCCGCTGAGGTCGGAACTAAAGTAACCAAGCTTGCAGACAACGTCATCACTCTGAAAGATCAGATCAATGACCCGACACAGGCGCTATCCGACATTAATATTGAAAAGAGGGTGAATGATGCTGCCGCAGACGTACGTTCCATGATAGGAAAAGAATTTGTAGAATGGATCAAGACTAAAGAACAGTACATAGAAAACAAGGTTCAACAAGACTTAAAAGAACCCGTTAAGTCAGCCATAGTTGAAGTTTTAGCTGCTCCAGGTACATCAGGAGATACGCTTCTCAGTGAATTAGGAGAAATTCGTAGAGTTTTTCACCGAGATCTTCCCGAGTGGAAACGACATCCCACTGAGGGAACAAGAAGTCAATGATTTTCCTAATGACAATAGAAGTGAGTATTCACACTTGCTTTCTTCAGAACATGAATACGATAACAATCCCGTGTCTCGTGTAAAATTCTCTCCACTTGTTCATGGTCACAGCAGTAAGAACCCATAAGTATGCAACCAGAATGATCAAGTAACTCTTGTCGAGCTTATGAAAGAAGAAAGTGTTCTCAAGTACTATGTGTTCCAGCCTTTTCTGCCAAAGAAACGCAACATCCAGCCAATTTCTGAAGTCATTTAATGATGACTTTCCCGAGAGCTGGGATGACAAGCAATGTATGTGCTTTATAGTCGGTTACATTCAAGGAGAGGGTTTTGTCTGGGGAACGGAAGTGATTGACAGATGTAATAATTACGCTGACTTCGAAAAACAATTTCTGGACAAATTCTGGAGTTCAGGCATACAACAATGTCTCAGAAAGGAAATATATAATGCTGAACCGTTTAATACGAGAAGTGCTGGTCTCCGTAGGTACTTTGAGAAATATCTGCGAAAAATACAATATTGGGACACGCCCAATTCCACGAAGGACGTAATTATGATCCTTAAGTCAAAGCTACCGGTATCAATCAGGGAGAAGTGCCGACGGAGGCTTTTGTCAGTACTTGACAACCTTGACATGATTCTAGAGGACGTGCGTGCAAGTGCGCGGAGTAATTGTAATCTTGGCCCGCACGCTACACAGCCGCACGGCGTAGGCGCAGACTCAGGTATGTCATACCAACCCAACAACAGTAAAGGACACAACTTGCAGTGTGATAATAACAAATACTATCGCCGCAACGGGAAACAGAAACATAAATTCCAGGTTCAAAACAGGTATCACCCCATATACCAGACAACACAACAGCAATATGGTAATTCACCGGTTAATTACAATGTCCGCTATTACTACAATATCGATCGCCAAGGCAATAATAATAATAATTTCAATGGAAAAGGACGCTGTATTAATACCGACAGCCAACAGTAGTATGGTAACCAACCTAGTTTCCAGCACTGTTCTCAAGGAAGAAATGCTCAAGATCCTTCCATACAATACAAACAACGGTATGCTCCAAACTTTAGGAATAGTCCGCCAACTTTTACTAACAATCAACTTCAAAATCATGAACTTCAAACTTCTCGCATCTATGCCCGAGAAAACCGGCCAACACGCACAATCTCGGCTGAAATTCCAGCAAATAGCCCTTAATTTATGTGGAATACGGAAGCAAACTTCCTATCAAGCGTACCAACCAGTACTTCAAAGGTAATTATGAGCGAAATTCGACATAATGAACACGCGGAAAACAAAAAGCTGCTTCTTTTTCTTGCCTCCTTGGGGAAGCTGTGGAACATGTTTGGGGCGATTTCATTAGAGGACAAATCAACCTTATACGATATGACTTGTTGAAAGAGAATGATGTTTTGAATGGTGAGGATTTATGGGAAAACCAGGTTCAGGCATCCACTATGATTCATATTCATGATGTACCACTTGTCGCTATAATAGATATTGGTGCCAATATTAATGTTTTGTCTTTATGTATATATAAGAAAGTGTGTTATGTAGCAAAAGTTCTGTCATTGTCAGTACAAGAGTGTACTGTACCCCCGGCAGTAGGCTCTTTGGTTCAAAAAGTGACGCTACGAATTCATGTACCAGTGAGATTTGCATCAGACACTGTACCATGTACTTTCCGTTGTTAAAAATCTGTCAGTACTTTGCCTCCTAGGAATGGAGTTTCTACCTAAGAATCGTGTCATCATAGATTTCTATGAAGGTATATGCACTCTCAGATGTAGTGACAAGAGTATAGTCATTCGACTTATGAGGATCAAAGTTGAGTTGTCCAGCCAAGAAAATAGAGTAAAGCTCCGCAAGCTCACATCTCGACAACAATATTTCAGTTATTTAAATGAGTCAGGAGACGCGGACGAAGACTTTGACTCATTACCGATACATGAAGAATTACTGATGAAGGCTAATGAATCTGACGGATTAGGTGACCGACAAAGAAAGGAACTATATGACCTGTTGCCACAATTTATCAATGTGTTTTCTAAGAAACCGGGAACTATAGCCAACTATGTATTCGACATGAAAGTTAAGCCCCGCAGCACCTACTGTAAAGCCACCTATGCAGTTGCGCAATCCTGCAAGGAAGCAGCCGACAGGAAATCAGCAAAATGTTAAACTGGAAAATAATTGAGCCCTCTGACTCTCCATATTTGAGCCCATTATTGTCTATATTTAAACACGACGGAAGTGTTAGGCTTGTTCTAAATGCTAGGAACATCAACAAAATTATTGTTCCTGCGTTTACCCGGCCGGAAGCATTGGAGGAGCAACTACAAAGGTTTTATGGTATTAAATTTCTGACCTCCATCCATCTTCGAAATAGCTATTGCCGGGTGAAGTTGTCGCCATCTTCAAGAAAGTACACGGCCTTTATGTTTGTAGGTCGGTCATATCAATTTCGTGTCGTACCCTTTGGCTTGAATATTACTTCAGGTGTCTTTATTGCCACTCTTGACCATGTCTTACATCACGATTTACTGGACAAAATAACTATCTATGTCGATAATCTCTTAGTAACCTCGACTTCATGGGAGGAACATCTTGACTTGATTCGGAAGATCATCGTGAAGTTTGATAACTTTGGCGTTACTGCCACTTTACAGAAATCAAAGTTTGGAAAGATAGAACTAAAATTCCTTAGTCATATCGTATCTTCTGAGGGAATTTCTCCCGATCCTAACAAACTGACTGCTATAAGGAACTTCCCTGTGCCCTGCACCAAAAGACAATTAAAAGGTTTTCTAGGGTTAACGTCTTTCTTTTGTCGCTTTATACCAAATCAATCCATGAACAATTCAGTATTGCACAATCTACTTAAGAAAAACGTTCATTGGGCATTCACCTCTGAATGACAGAAGGCCTTTGACAAAAACAAACAAGATCTTCATATAACACTACCGTCTGCTACTGCTATAACATAACCTTAAAGTAGGAGGCAGGTCATGAAATATAACAAATAGTTAAAACACTTATGTTATAAAGCAACAGAGCAGTGTTACCCTCTGAGAGGAATTTTGTTGTGTTGACCGAGTTGTACCTAACGGGGTTGGCTTATCGGAAATGAAAGTCAGAATTGCGTAAATATTTGAACAGTAACAAACAAAATTTTTGCCTATCTGCACTGTTTAACGGATAAAGAAAACGGTCGCCAGCCTAATTAGGCAAGAGAATGATTAACATTCTTGTTCAAGAAAATAGTTATTAGTAACTTTAACGGATAAACACAACCTATACTTTGTCACACGCGAGTGCAATGAACTCTGACACATACATATGTTTACGGTAAGATTGAAGCTAATAGCTGGAGCAGCACAAACTACTGGCGATACTGAAACACACTATTACTTTCAGGGCTTGTTCAAACTGAATGGTCTTTATAACATTACTAATAATATTCACTGTAAGATCATAGATTGGACGTAAGTTCAGTATTACTTTTCACGCATTTTCCTAGCTGACTTAAAATTTTAAATGTAATGCACTGCAAAATTATGAGCTGGTCACAGGTTAAGTCTCTCTCAGTTAAATACTTTACTATTTAAAATGAAAGTTAGTTGAAATTCACTAACAGGTTACTTCTCACTGTCTTTTGAATAAATAAATTATGGTTTTCATAAATAGTGATCTTCCCATTACTTATTACCTAGCATTAGCACAATAGACAAACTGTGGATCCTGTTATACTATTGATATGCACTTCCAATACACAAGAGAGACAAACACTTAGCAATCATGAACATATAATTTTCTACTATTGCAGTTTTCCACTTTTACTACAGTGAAACACAATGTTGACAAATTTGCAAGAAACTGACTCACCTTTTAAAATTCACTACAGGTAGCACTATGATCATTAACTAAGCAAAACTTCATAAGCCTCAGTTTTATGAACTTTTAATCTTTAAAAGAAACAGCAAATTGTCTTTATTACCACAGTCTTCTACTTTCAGATAAATGATTAAATAGGTGACTTTAAAACTTTACAAAACTACATTTACTGCTTCCCACAGTTTCACCAAATCCACAGTAAATCTGAATATTCCCTTCTTATCAAAGATCAAACAACATAATGTAATTAACTGTCTAACTTTGAGGCTTTCATTTTTTTCCACAAAATAGGAGACTTGGTAATCATAGTTCATATGGAGAGGAAACTGAGAGGAGTTGTGATAGGGAAAAAATCAAGGTAGGTACATAAATTCAGTTACAAGTTACCTTATATTTGTGCACACTAAAACACCCAATAAGCTGATCCTTTACTGTACATTATTATAGTACTCCTTTACAGTGATTGCGATATGTGGTGGCAACTGCATGTTGGTAGGTGGATTTGCAGGCAGAATTGCAGGACTCTGGCACTTCTTGGTGGCGATGATGAATACCAATTCCAGAATCGCTCCAACTATTTATCCATCCATCCGAGGCATTGGAAAGTGGCAGAAAAAGCCTCTCTCGGAACCAGCACAATATGCAACTTTTACATGGCAGTGCACAGTTTGGTAGCTCGTCCCCGACTGACTCTTGTTCCACCTTTTCTACCTAGGCCAACCACAATTTGCACACGCTACACAGTTCCGTTCCTGAGGGGAACCACTACACCTTTTTCATACAAACTAACTAGGGATCCTAAGAGAAGGTCAGCAGTTTACATAACAGTAACCAAATACATTAAATAAAACAGAACATTTGCACATATCGACATTTCTACAAAAAGTTATTCACACAGAAATTACAATTATATACAGTAAGTTTTGTGCCCACCAAATGGGGCAAAGAATTTAAATGACAAATATACTACATTGCATAGAATCAAGCCACGACATCAAAGTTTTAAACAAAGAAAAGATTTTACAATTTTGTGTTATCTATTCAATCAGACACATTTACAGAAGCTCAACGATGTAACATTAAACCAAAATAAAAGCCGAAATAAATCCGTACAGCAATAGAGCTATGGTGTTACATTCGGAATAGCAACATCCTCAGTCATCCGGATTTGAACTCAGAATTCTGCATTTCTCGTGACGCCTCATTTCAAGGCTTGGGCGCTTGTTTGTTCCAGCGAAAGAAAACTGGAGATAAAGAGGAGATTAGGCAGTTAGTTTCGTCAGTCGTGCGCTGACAGTGTGCGAGAGATCGTACTCTGTTACGGAGTTAGAAGGATTGGCAGTTGTATGGGCGTTCCGTCGTTTCAGTTATTACATTTTACGGTCATCCGATCAAAGTGTATTCCGACCATGAAGCTCTTAGTTTTCTCCTTTCGTGTAAGCTCTATCATCCGAGACTTACTCCCTGGTGCATATTTTCACAGGAGTGCAATTTCGAAATTGTTTACGTGAGAAGTACGAACAAAATCGTTGCAGATGCATTGTCATGCATGCCGGAAGGTATGCCGGAGCCTACGGAACATTTAGAACAGGTTTCCAACCATAAGATACTTCTCATGAAAGATCCCTTGAATCGTACTTATTTTCTACACCTTTGCAGTCAAATGGGTACTCTGCAAGAAAGCGACCGTAAATGGAAGAGAGCCAAAAAACTTCTACAAGACAACCCTAATCATCGTTTGTCGAAATTTTATAAATCACACAATGGTGTTTTATTTCACTGTACATCTATGCTGATGGAGCAATGGTGTGTTTGTGTTCTGAGGAGTACATTGAATATCTCATGCGGCACACTCACCTATCCTGGGGACATTATGGCGCTGAGAAGTGTAAAAGGAAGATTTCTGCTTATTGCCATGTACCCAGTATGCAAAAGAGAATTCATAAACTGCTAAGCACTTGTGTAATCTGTCAGAAGGCAAGCCCTTGAATCTATCGAATGTCATACCTTTGAATCCTATCTATACTGAGCGTCCTAACCAGATAGTCAGTCTTGACTATGCAGGCCCACTTCCGAGAGGAACAGGAGGTGTTAAGGGTATACGGAAGGCCCTATGCTTACAATGTTAAATTGAGCTAAAAGTTTGGAACATTTTCTCATTTGTTATTTAGACGATACTCTTGATTTTTTCACAGAACGAAGATATATGTTCTGCTTTTATGCTGAATTATTAATTTTGAAAAAATAATGTATAGTTTTTCAGATATTTTATTTTTTGTAAATGTTAAAAAAGTTATACATTTTAACAAGTATTTTAAAATTTACATCCATTAATACAAAATAATTCCACATATCTTTTAATTCAGATATATTAGAAGGTCTTAAGGAACAACTATAGAAAATTTCATCTTTCTACTATAAATAGGCCCGGAGAAAATGTACCTTATACACAAAGAAACTAAAGCTATGGGAAATGAGCTTCAAAGTCTTTACTTCAGTACAAGCCTGCTCCATAGCTTGTATCATCAGAATCGTCCAGCAGCTTCCTCTTGATGGCTCTGCTATGCTGTCTAGCCATCTTTGAATATACTCTTATGCCATTATCTGAAGACCTGAGCCGTTCCTTCTCCAAACAAAGCATAGCTGTGGCAGTTCGTAGTCCTACACAGAGCCCCAACTTCTGCAGAACTTTGCAATTTGTTATATTGCCCTGACTGAATGATGAAACAGCATCATAAACGCCAAATTGAAATGTGTTTATACCCACAAACACAGTTTTAGGTAGTCTATTCCATATCACATGGTTCACACACTCATTTGGATTTTGAGTCCGGCCATGAAGACATTTCTTTAGTAGACTAATATCTGCGAGGTCTCGGAATATTTGTTTTATTTAATCCATTATGGCAGGTGGCAGGTGATGAGGGTGATTGTGTTGTTTCTTAGTTACCTTGCCTCTGTTGTACTTGAACCAACTATCGTCTCCTTTTGGACATAGCCCGTGTTGGGGATTCTCATTGTTTGAAGCTGTATGAAACAACAATGCCCAGATTGCTCTTCTCATTAATTCTGCATCTGCTGTATTCTGTCTTATTGCTAGACCATAGCACTTCTGAATATGATCTATTGCAGCATCTGTCAGTCTATTTTTCCCATCTAAAGTTTTTCCATCGCTCAATTTCTTGCCTTTCATGCTAGCGCTGAGCCGTCGAAGTCTTGATCCCATCCTTTTCTGAACATGGCCAACACACTCCAGTTTGGAAATTTTCACATCGTTACCATAGGGTCTCAGTTCCTCAATTTCTTTGAAAGCCTTTGAGTCACCATCGCCAAGATAATTTATGTATCTAACGTTGTACCATTTTACAGAGCGTTGATAAATACTTCTTACACCAGCAACTTCCATACCACCACTTGACCCACAGTAATTTGCCATGTTTATTTTTCATTTCCTCCTTGCATCTGCAATGCTTGGAAAGTATTGCCACATCAACTACCTTACCATTGTCCACACTTGTAGCTGTTACTACACCATTCAGAGATGTGTGGCCTCTCTTCTGCCAGCTTCCATCAAAAGCTATGGACAAGTCTCTGCTATTATTATTTTCAACAACTGCTTCCTCAACAGCATCTTTAATGTTTTCCTGTGCCACATCTTCTACAGCAGAGCCTATTGCAATTATGTGTTTGTTAATTTTTGAAGGTGGAGTAGGGAGTTTAATCACACCAGACAACATGGCACCTGCAGCCCTGCCCTTACCTATACACCGTAATCCATAAACCAGTCTAATGTTTATATCATATAGTTTACCTGTATCTGCAGTAACATGTGAGGAATTGAAGAAAGTAACACTGTGTTTGCAATAACTGCACATCAACTCTAATTCACAAGCAAGTCCTACATGTAAGTTTGTTTTCAATGAAACACCAGATTTTCCACATTGTTTGCAGCACACATTGTTCTCCAAAACGTCTGATAATAAAGAGACGTTAATTACCTCATATTTTGTAGTCCCAGAATTTAGTTTCTTGTATTCTTCTTCAATTCCAGCGAGTTTTCTTCTTGAAGCACTTTCCGGTGTAGTGGCTGCAGCATTACTCAATGTATCACTACCAGTGTTGAAGTTAGCCGCTTGAAGGATTTGAAGTGATTGAAGAAGGTACTCTACGTATTTGGAAAATAAGATTTGCCTTAGTTTTAAGTTTCTTGAGCCACAGAAGTCTGCAGTCGTCGAATTGAGTAGGGATGTGCCGAAGTGCCACCTGCTAGTTTAGTTTTAAGTTGTGGCAAATCTCTCTTTTACCAAGTAGTAAAGGTTTTCTTTAAATTCCTCATTCAGACCAGAGTGTCTGTATATGTGCAATAATGACCTAAGTTAAGCTTTCAAAGGATTGATATTTTATGTCAGTAGAATCATGTACGATGTAAAGTGATACAATGTAATCTGTAGTTTACACGGAGTATAAGCAGCGACATATAGTTAATGTACAAAGAAATGAGTAATAGTACTCGCAATGGGAGAGCAACTTTATTTATTACTATGAGTCAACCAGGTCAAGAAAGATGCGTTTATAATGATAATTAGGTCCTGTATTTGAGAAATTTAGAGAGACTGTTCCTATGCCACGTGCATCATATATAATCATAGATAATCTGCTTATATTCTACTGCTATGTCAGCATGGCGTGATTTTGAGAGATATACATGTATTGACGATGCTTTGGAAGCTGATTTGTGCGACATTTTAATGCTAAAGTAAAGTTATACCGCGTGGATGACATTAAAAACGGTGTAGCCAAAGAATGAATTTGCTAAAGTGATTATTTCACTTACCTATCTTCGTATCTTTTATTCCTTTGCATTATTCTATTGTAGTTTTCTTCTTGAGCATTTTTACCTTTCTACCACACCCGATAGAGGGAAGAAATTTGGAAAGTGCTTCAAAAGATTTGACGTGTGTATATTGACGATCGTGGCTCAATGGTTAATGCGTATCTGCAGTTACTTACCGAAACGCGATGTAAATCTGATTTGCTGTGAGCAAAAGCAGCCTAGGAAATATGAACAATTTTTTCGATTTCTATTGGCTGATGTTTTGAACGTGAACTGATGTCCACGTCAAGGAGGGTACATTTTACTGATTATTAACGTAACGGAGTAAATGAACAAAGAAACTCATAAAGGCTATTGTAGAACAATAAGAAAAGGAAAAGAATAAGATTTAAAATGCATATAAAATCTAATGTGCTTCAGAAGCACCAGTCAAAATAGGAAACCTATTTTCGTTAGGTCTTGGACAGTAGTTAAAAACTCTATGTATAATTTGTAAATAATTTTTTTTAATGATAAGTGATTGTAGCATTACCTGTGTTACTCTATAAAGACACCTATATGGACACGTATGGATTGCTGCGTGTGGCTCACTCAGTGACAAAATGATGGACACATATATATTAGTGCGTGTAAAACCATAATCTGACACATGTATGGACAAGAATAACTAGCTATATGTCATGTGAATCAGAACTGTGACAAACTTATGGACACGTGTGATATTCAGCATGTGAAGTAGCATTATAAGTATTCTCACGTTGCAACGACGATAGAATGACTGGCAAACAAAGGATAGACAAGCTATTGTACTCACCGCAACAGGTAATAGTATTCATTTTCATCGACGACTCTTCTTTGTCGCTGGTGCAGTCAATTTACCGTCCAGATCGACCATGTCGCCTTGACTAGCTGCTCCAGTATCCACGATTCGACAAGATGCACAAGTTCTAAAACGATTAGGAGCCACTTAACTATCTGCCTCGTGCAGGACGCGGACTGCCAACGCTGTAAAACCGCCAGTTCGTTACCACGTGACTGTGAAGCACTGTGGCAACGTTCAACGACTGCTCACCGGTCTGTGCTCAACAATAAACATTCCTCTGCATAACGGGCGCGAGCGTGCTCCTGATTTGAGATGAAAATGGAAATGAAAAATAATAAAACGTTAATTAACAGCGCACGATTTTACTACACTTACATGAAAAGAACACTAATGATGACTTTTCCCTAAAACTGCTACTGCAATATTGCTAAATACATTGCTTAGGAAAGACCTGTCCCAGACGAAACGTGTTTTGCTAATGCTTGCTAATGAGAGAATATGAAACCTACACACAAACCATGAATAATATATAATATACATGTACATAGTCTCTATAGTAATTTTTATTGTCTTAAATTCTTACTCTATACTCCCTTAGATTAAGATACTAGTTAATGAGCAAGACCTAATACAGATTTTCTTTTCTGTATTTTCATGTGCTGAAACATGAATTGGAATGAGATTAAGACAGCCACCAAACTGACTCATTCGTCATTGAACTGGTCACCAGCTTTCCTGATTCCCGACACTACCCGATGGATCGTCAAGTCAAGAAATATCACTTGTCCCATCACACAGCGAAATTCCCAGTGCTTTCTACCAGAATGTGTAAAGGTGATTCCCAGTTACAGTACACAGAAAAGTGAAATGTGATGAAAGAATATCTCAGTGAAAATCACCCCAGTTCACAAGAAATACCCCCAACCTCAATGTGAAGAGTGGTGTAGCTGCGAGAAAGACTGATAAAAGTTTTATGTTCTGTTCAAAATTGGTGGAAATGCACCAACACTTCAAATAAATTCCTACAAACTAATTTGTTTTCTTCTTGTAATTATTTGTGTATATATGTGTGTTTATATGTATTTACATTTGTATTAATACCTATGTTAGTATTTCAATGCTCCTATTGATTGAAAGTAATTCTTGAGAATACGAAAGAAGGAACCTATGTGAAATCCTTGAACACTTATGATGGCATCAATCCACAACCAAGTTTGTTAATGATCAAGCAACTGTGATGATTTTGACTACTTAATGTGAAACTTATATACCTCTATATGCTATATGTTATGTTTGTTTTGCTCCCTACAAGGAGAGATCCTTAAATACTTCATTCAGTAAGTATGTGAATCCAGTAATATCACGATTGCGCGTGAGTCTTAAGGATCTTTCAATATCATTACTCCTCACACGGGAAGCGATGTAATATTATTGGACTTTCCGCCCTATGAAAGCTATAAGTACCCTTGGAAAGGTATTCGCCTAGCTACGTATTAAATCATCAACTTATAAGATGAGATCTATTCCTTGAAAGACATTTGGCTTATATAATTTACGTAACTGTAAAGATGCGCATCTAGCGCAAACGCTAATACATCGACTGTGGACTTAGAGAAACATTTTATCACAAGCTAAACTGAGCCTTCCGCTTTGATATAAATAAAAAATATGACGGTAAAAACTTCTGTAGATCTTCAGATTTTATTGCACTACTTCTTGTAATATGACAGGGTAAAAAAGGTCGAATGTGAGCCATAAAAATGAGCAACCTTGCCAGCGTGCAGACAACAGTTATTAATAGGTAAGATTCAAGTAAATTTTGTTCGATACTGTAAATCGGCAAGTTATTGTTATAAAAGTGTTATTCAGTGAAATAATTGCATTGAAAGAGAGAGATAGATAATGAATGTAATTTGTGATATAGACGTGAACTGAGAAGCGATCACAGGACAGGCTCAAATCTTATGGCACCAACATAGTCAGAAAACTACTTATGTAAGTCATACTGTTTATAAATAAGCCCTAATTGCTTGTGAGAATTATTTGAATATATTTAGTGTTTACCAGGATTCTTATTCTACTCTTTTCTTACGTCCATGTCATATTATTTTTATATATGGCAATCAGCCATTCTTACAGCAGAGAATACTGCAGCATCCCGGTCGTAGACAGAAGGCCGATCCTTCTTTTCTACACAACTCATAGCCGCCCCATTTATTAATGATTTCATTAGCAAATGCGATTTTTATTGTTCATTATTAAAGGTCCCTTAGGAAATTATAAATTTCATACTGATTACGTAAAGGAATCCGGGTTGTTCTTTTCAGAATAACACAAGCCTTTACGTAATCAAAAAGTAGCCTCCTTCTGACAACGATCAGGAGCCGACCAAAAGACGGACGTCTTCGTCCGCTTTCGTGTTTCCCGTGGAAAAGCTGTGCCAAACTGGGAACACAACATTCTAGTATGAAATACGACACCTATAGAAGTATTAGATTAAAATTGAAAAAACTGAGGTATATAAATATTTAATTTAACACTAGAATTCTCAATGAAGCTGCACACTGAAAGCAATTCACATATAGCTGCTGTGAAGTCCAAGATTTGCTTACACCTAGATAAAGTGACTATACACAATCAGCAACATATATAACCTCAATGGGATACAATTGAAGTGTAGGAGGGTTCAAAAGGAAATGAATAACGTAGTTAAAACAACTACACTGTCACGAAATCATGACACTGAATTATATACTTGGCAAAAAGCATATATCATGATACCAATTTCAGTTCAACACTAAAGCAGTGAAACTGATATTCTCAAAGTTCAGCCTCATTATCACTACACTTTTCACCATCTCATTTCATCCACATACTCTTACTACCATGGCAGAGCGTCAACTGTGTTACAGTAATATTTGACATGATCCTTGACTCATATCAGATTTCCAGCTGAATGACTTCCATATTACTGTAGAGTGGCTTTCATACCAGGTGTTAATGAACGGTTGCTCATGTGTGTTTGAAAACACCACTGAGGATTTTGTTCCAAAATAAAATTATGCAGAACACAGCATGCAACAGTGTCCACGCCTGGAACAAAATTAATTGGGTTGAGCAGAACGCCAAGCTTACTTGCCATCATGCAAAAAGTATTTGTGGGGCCTGTTCATGCCCTCATAAAATGACGTACATGCAGTGGAGCCCAAGACCTAGGTTAGATTGGGAAATGACTGGTTGAGGACTGACAATGCCAATGAATGCGAACATCTGATATTTAGGTTATGGTGACACACTGAACATATCATTATGTTACTAGTGTGCAATAGAAACCAGCTGTCTGCCATCAGAACTAACCATTTCAAGCTAAGGTTGGTTGTTTTTCGGGGAGCAGACCAGACAGCGAGGTCATCGATCTCATCGGATTAAGGAAGGACGGGGAAGGAAGTCAGTCGTGCCCTTTCAAAGCAACCATCCCGGCATTTCCTGGAGCGATTTAGGGAAATCACTGAAAACCAAAATCAGGATGGCCGAACGCGGGATTGAACCATCGTCCTCCCGATGACGAGTCCAGTGTGTTAACCACTGTGCCACCTCGTTCGGTTTCAAGCTAAGGGCATGAACGACTTCACACAATGTTTTAACTAATGGGATTCCAGATTGCTACTGATGTGAGGAAAGAAGCTCAGAGTGAACACGTATTGTAATAATTTAACTAGATGGATGCTGGAAAGGACCTAATGAGTCTTCTGGTAACTGCAGCAATGCAGTTAGAAAATCTGTCAGCAGCAAACATAAGGAAATCCAGCAACACATTCTGTATTTATCGTAGTTATGGGACACACTTGCTTTAGTCAATAATAATGATAATAATAATAATAATAATTCCCTACATACAGATGAACAGAATGTAAACAGATTTCGGCTAGCATCATTTTGAGATAAAGTAATAAACCGTTTAATAAAGTGGCAGCCATTAAAAAGATCCAAGTTTAAATGGAGTGTCTTCTTGGTCTTGAGCCACACAGATGGAAGTCCACCGAACAAGGTTGCGCCAGGTCAGGAAACTTCTGGAGTGAAAATAAATCTTCCACATGTGTGGCCCAGTAGATGAAAGCTAACCGTCTGACCACCCACGAATTTGGCTCTGGGACTACTTTTTTCAACCGTAGGCACGCTACTGTGATGTGCCGTCCAGCTAACCAAACCCCCCATAGGATCACCATTACAGGCCTTCTGAATGTCTTCTTGGAATGTCCCACTGCTCTTTCAGCCACAAACGCCTCTTGTCTATAGATTCCAATGGTTTATCAATATTTGTCTCACCCAACAGCTGGGTCAAGCTCTTCTCACTCAGGCTGGCTGGGATAAGAAACCGTGGCAATCAGTTAGGCATGGTAACTGTGGCAGTCAGTTTAGGTGTGGTACTGCATTACACCTGGTCACTGGAAACCAATGTTGGGGGGAAGGGCAGGGAGGCATTCCCAATCAAAGTGTTATTTTTTCTATGTTATTTAGTTGTTTTTTTTTATTAAGAATGCCTACAAACTTCTTATGACAGGCAAGGATACCTAATAAATTTGTTTTCTTGCCTTAGAACTATCCAGAGGATACACTGGTGGAGATGTTTCTACAAGTACTTGTAGCAAGTTTCTGAAATAATCATACCAAAATGACTTAGAGAAGTGCCCTACCCCACCCGCCACGGCCAGACATGCCCCGCCACACCGAGCCTCGCACCAGGGAGGTGATGCGCAATACACAGGGAAGGAGCCCTCATACCGGGGAGTGAACTGTTTAGTTGACCCTTTTTTACTATGGAACTTTGGAGCAATACCAGATTGTTGGGTTTATATTCCAGGAGTGTAGGACCTTTGATGCCAAGTTCTGCCTGTTTTTGTGTGGCTTTTCAGTTCTTCCTGTTAATGCAATTTACAATTACAAACAAATAAGTTGTAAGAGGTCCATGACTAAGGAATTTATTGCTAGCGCACTCGAGCAGATGTAGTTTCGAAGGATTGCTCACGCGCTGCCTGCGATATGTAAGCTGTAAGAGAATCTCAGACCAGAGAGCAGTGTCGGCTGCTGTAGGAGCAGTGTCGGCTGCAGCAGTAGTGGCAGTAGCTGGCAGTCGGGCGGTTGGGTCGGTCGTGTAGAGTGATGAGGGTGCATGAGCGATGTAGTATAACGTAAAAGCAGCCGTGCGCGCATGTAATTTGTAACAACAGATTTTGTACTATCTTTACATCAAGTCCCATGTAAATGCTTTTAAACAATCTTTTAATAATGTTGTTGTTGTGGTCTTCAGTCCTGAGACTGGTTTGATGCAGCTCTCCATGCTACTCTATCCTGTGCAATCTTCTTCATCTCCCAGTACCTACTGCAGCCTACATCCTTCTGAATCTGCTTAGTGTATTCATCACTTGGTCTCCCTCTACGTTTTTTACCCTCCACGTTGCCCTCCAATGCTAAATTTGTGATCCCTTGATGCCTCAGAACATGTCCTAGCAACCGGTCCCTTCTTCTTGTCAAGTTGTGCCGCAAACTCCTCTTCTCCCCAATTCTATTCAATACCTCCTCATTAGTTATGTGATCTACCCATCTAATCTTCAGCATTCTTCTGTAGCACCACATTTCGAAAGCTTCTATTCTCTTCTTGTCTAAACTATTTATCGTCCATGTTTCACTTACATACATGGCTACACTCCATACAAATACTTACAGAAACGACTTCCTGACACTTAAATCTATACTCGATGTTAAAAAATTTCTCTTCTTCGGAAACGCTTTCCTTGCCATTGCCAGTCTACACTTTATATCCTCTCTACATTTTATATCCTCTCTACTTCGACCATCATAAGTTATTTTGCTCCCCAAATAGCAACTCCTTTACAACTTTAAGTGTCTCATTTCCTAAGCTAATTCCCACAGCATCACCCGACTTAATTCGACTACATTCCATTATCCTCGTTTTACTTTTTTGATGTTCATCTTATATCTTCCTTTCAAGACACTGTCCATTCCGTTCAACTGCTCTTCCAAGTCATTTGCTGTCTTTGACAGAATTACAATGTCATCGGCGAACCTCAAAGTTTTTATTTCTTCTCCATGGATTTTAATACCTACTCCGAACTTTTCTTTCGTTTCCTTTACTGCTTGTTCAATATACAGATTGAATAGCATCAGGGAGAGGCTACAATCCTGTCTCACTCCCTTCCCAACCACTGCTTCCCTTTCATGTGCCTCGACTCTTATAACTGCCATCTGCTTTCTGTACAAATAGTAAATAGCCTTTCGCTCCCTGTATTTTACCCCTGACCCCTTCAGAATTTGAAACAGAGTATTCCAGTCAACATTGTTAAAACTTTCTCTAAGTCTACAAATGCTAGAAATGTAGGTTTGCCTTTCCTTAATCTTTCTTCTAAGATAAGTTGTAGGGTCAGTATTGCCTCACGTGTTCCAACATTTCTGCGGAATCCAAACTGATCTTCCCCGAGGTCGGCTTCTACCAGTTTTTCCATTCATCTGTAAAGAATTCGCGTTAGTATTTTGCAGCTGTGACTTATTAAACTGATAGTTCAGTATTTTTCACATCTGTCAACACCTACTTTCTTTGGGATTGGAATTATTATATTCTCCTTGAAGTATGAGGGAGTTTCGCCTGTCTCATACATCTTGCTTCCTTCACTACTACATCTCTCAAAGCTACCCATTCTTCCTCTACTGTATATCTTTCTCCCATTTCTGTCAGTTATTCCCTTATGCTCTCCCTGAACTTCTGTACAACGTCTGGTTTAGTTGATTTATCCAGGTCCCATCTCCTTAAATTCCCACCTTTTTGTAGTTTCTTCAGTTTTAAAATACAGTTCATAACCAATACATTGTGGTCAGAGTCCACATCTGCGCTTTGAAATATGTTACAATTTAAAACCTGGTTCCTGAATCTCTGTGTAATCATTATACAATCTGTCTGATACCTTCCAGTACCTCCAGGCTTCTTCCGTGTATACAACCTTCTTTCATGATTCTTGATCCAAGTATTAGCTATGATTAAGTTATGCTCTGTGCTAAATTCTACCAGGTGGCTTCCTCTTTCATTTCTTCCCCCAATCCATATTCACCTACTACGTTTCCTTCTCTTCCTTTTCCTACTGTCGAATTCCAATCACCCATGACTATTAAATTTTCATCTCCCGTAGAATACCTCACACACCTAACGAATGCCATCCTGACACACCAACACTTCCCTGACTTTTGGAAGGCGGCCAAGGTCCTGATGTTCAGGAAGCCAGGGAAAGACCACTCCCTCCCACAAAATTACCGTCCCATCAGTCTGCTGTGCTCGCTCAGCAAGATTGTTGAGAAGGTAATACTAAAACGTATCACTAGGCATTGCATCGCCAACGACACCCTAAGACCGGAGCAATTCGGCTTTAGGAATCACCACTCGACAACACAACAACTCCTCCGCGTAGTCGAACATATAACACACGGCTACAACATGAACAAAGCCACAGGGGCCGTGTTCCTAGACATCGAAAAGGCTTTCGATCGTCTCTGGCACAACGGACTCATACGCAAACTAAGCGAAGCTGGTTTCCCAGACGGACTCGTACGTCTCATACACTCATATCTCACGAACAGATGTTTCAACACTAACGTGCAGGATAAACAATCAACACAACACGGTATCCAAGCTGGAGTACCCCAAGGAAGCATTCTGGGGCCCATCTTGTTTAACCTGTACATAAATGACTACCCAGCGACACGAAACACGACGTTAGCCGTCTACGCGGATGACACAGCCATCCTCGCGCAAGACTGGAAACCGTCGAACATCAACTCACGAATACAGACAGCACTCAGAACAGCTGAGCCTTGGCTGGAGCGATGGCGTATTAAAGTAAACGTCGACAAGTGCGAAGCAGTTCTGTTCACACGCAGACCGAAACTACTGCGCAAACACCAACACTGTAGACCGATAACACTACATACACGCCCAATACGTTTCCGAGAGAAAGTCAGATACCTTGGTGTCTGGCTGGACCGGAAACTTACATGGGGGGACCACATCGAATACGTTGCCAACCGAGCGCACGCGAGGCTCAAACAGCTCTACCCAATGCTCAACAGGGAAAGCACACTGAATAGGAGGGTGTCGAGGTCCTTATACACTACACTGATTAGACCTCTGATGACGTACGCAGCTCCCGTCTGGGGATATGCAGCTCCCACACGACTGCGCCGCCTGCAGATCATACAGAACAAAGTGCTACGAATCATTAGCAATGCTCCACGCTACACACGCACCGTGGATCTTCACCATGAATACCGCCTTGATACCCTCAAGGAAGTATTCAAGAAACACGCTACACGACTATACAGGAACTCGAGACACTCGAACAATCCTTTCATCCTCACTCTGGGAAACTACGATCACAACCACAGGTGGAAACACAAGCGACCAAAGACACTGCTAGCTAGGGCATAACCACCTATGGTAAACTAACATACGCAAACAGCGACAAACGTCGGTAAGCCCCTGCATATCAGCAATACTGACTGGCAACTACCAGCTGCTATTAGAGCCGACCAACAGGCCACAGCAGGGACACCGACGAGCTCGCCCACAGACGCACGAACAATCTCCCAACACTCCCCCACACTGTGCCTCCGGTATATGACCTATCGGACACAAGACCGATAACAAACATAACTGTTGCAGGTCGCAGGACGCTGAACGAGGACTCTGTACCAGCACCCAGCGCCAGCCGCCGAGCAGCACAAACGCACAACGTCAAGGTATCGACATGCATGATACCCACTACTAACAAAGCCTATCCTTGCACAACCTATCGCAGGCAGCAAGACAACCGCTACTGCTCTTGCCGCCCGACCTAACTTTCGCAGAGGTTTTTTTCCCTTGGCTCTTGCCTTGGCACTTTTTTTCCTCTGCCCTTCAAACCGCTACCCTTCGTCAGATTTCGACCAATCTATCTCCAGATGAGCGCGTATTAATGGTTAATCCTAACCAGACGTACGCAAACATCGCAGTACCCACATCCTGCGACACCTCACTTTAGTGAATACTAACCCTTATGCAGGGATGGCAGTAGACCTTTTGTGTTGGCCATCATGCCGGTGTGGGCGTGGAGGGGCTCCACCTCTTGTTGGGTGCTTGTGGGGGACTACCTGAATAATTTATTTTATCTCATCATACATTTCATGAATTTCTTCATCATATGCAGAGCTAGTTGGCATATAAACTTGTACTACTGTAGTAGGCATGGGCTTCGTGTCTATCTTCGCCACAATAATGCGTTCACTATGCTGTTTGTAGTAGCTTACCCGCACTCCTATTTTTTTATTCATTATTAAACCTACTCCTGCATTACCCCTATTTGATTTTGTATTTATAACCCTGTATTCACATGACCAAGAGCCTTGTTACTGCTGCCACCGAACTTCACTAATTTCCACTATATCCATTTCCCTTTTTAAATTTTCTAACCTACTTGCCCGATTAAGAGATCTAACATTCCACGCTCCGATCCGTAGAACGTCAGTTTTCTGTCTCCTGATAACGACGTCCTCTTGAGTAGTCCCCGCCCGGAGATCCGAATGGGGGACTATTTTACCTCCGGAATATTTTACCCAAGAGGACGCCATCATCATTTAATCATACATTAAAGCTGCATGCACTCGGGAAAAATTACCACTGTAGCTTCCCCTTGCTTTCAGCCGGTTGCAGTACCAAAACAGCAAGGCCGTTTTGGTTAGTGTTACAGGGCCAGATCAGCCAATCATCCAGACTGTTGCCTCTGCAACTACTGAAAAGGCTGCTGCCCCTCTTCAGGCTTCAGGAACCACGTTTGTCTGGCCTCTCAACAGATACCCCTCCGTTGTGGTTGCACCTACGGTTTGGCTATAATAACAGTAGGTTTTATTAGCAGCAGAACCATCCACAACCACAGATTATCATGAATGAACCAGACAGTCGGTATCATTCTCTACCAAATACGGCAGGACTAAGTAACAGAAGAGTACAGATAGTTGAAATGCCACAGCATCCTCCTGCAAATAACTGCACATCAGAAAGAATTTGACTAGATACAGTACATGTTGCATCTTCCAGCAACGTAAGCAATACTTTTGATACACATAATATTGTTCACGAAAGTGTTGTTACTTTTGACGACATCCGAGACATATTTTTACATAAAAAAATAGTTTTACAAAAAAACCATATCCCACCCTGTTATAGAAGTAAAGATTGGATCATCCACATTTTCAGCATTAATCGATTCTGTATCACCCATGTCAGTTATAAATGAAGAAACTTTCAATGAATCTAACAAAGAGAATACCTATCCTACGTTACCACTAGGCAAAACTAAAGTAAAAGGAGCAGTATCTGGTAAAGGAGAAGATGTAAAATTACACACTTATCATTTTGTATGGCAGGTCATACCTTCCATACAAATTTTTGGATTGTTCTCTTATTGACAACAGACGTTATTTTAGGTACGAATTTTCTCTTACAACACGACGCAATTATTGACTTACAAAATTCCTATTTAATGTTAAAGGATGAAAAGGTACAACTGGCATTAGAACTTCAGTACACTTTATCTGCAGAAGAACAAACAATTAATCAAACAGAGGTCATTTCTACATCGCGTAACACAGACTGTCATTCCACATCGTTCACAGATACATATGTACACAACTACAATACACCAGACGAAGCCGACTATGACGTTATGCAAATGATTTCTGTTAAAGTAAAACAGAGCAATGCAAATGCAGATGACGTACGTACTCAACTACGAAAAATTCTTTTACAGCAAGCTCCAATTTTTGACAACATCCCTGGTATTATGTCCGGTTTTATGTATGAATTTCAAGTTAAACAGCACGACACATTTAAAGCCAAACATTATCCCATTCCATATATCCACAGAGAACAGTCCACCTAATTTTCAACATTCGTCTATAGCACCACATCTCAAATGCTTCGATTCTCTTCTGTTCCGGTTTTCCCACAGTCCATGTTTCACTACCATACAATGCTGTATTCCAGACGTACATCCTCAGAAATTTCTTCCTCAAATTAAGGCCGGTATTTGATATTAGTAGACTTCTCTTGGCCAGAAATGCCTTTTTTGCCATAGCGAGTCTGCTTTTGATGTCCTCCTTGCTCCGTCCATCATTGGTTATTTTACTGCCTAGGTAGCAGAAATCCTTAACTTCATTGACTTCGTGACCATCAATCCTGATGTTAAGTGTCTCTACTACTTCTCATTACCTTCGTCTTTCTCCGATTTACTCTCAAACCATACTGTGTACTCATTAGACTGTTCATTTCGTTCAGCAGACCATTTAATTCTTCTTCACTTTCACTCAGGATAGCAATGTCATCAGCGAATCGTATCATTGATATCCTTTCACCTTGTATTTTAATTCTACTCCTGAACCTTTCTTTTATTTCCATCATTGCTTCCTCGATGAACAGATTGAAGAATAGGGGCGAAAGGCTACAGCCTTGTCTTACACCCTTCTTAATACGAGCACTTTGTTCTTGATCGTCCACTCTTATTATTCCCTCTTGGTTGTTGTACATATTGTATATGACCCATCTCTCCCTATAGCTTACCCCTACTTTTTTTAGAATCTCGAACAGCTTGCACCATTTTATATTGTCGAACGCTTTTTCCAGGTCGACAAATCCTATGAAAGTGTCTTGATTTTTCTTTAGCCTTACTTCCATTATTAGCCGTAACGTCAGAATTGCCTCTCTCGTCCCTTTACTTTTCCTAAAGCCAAACTGTACGTCACCTAGCGCATTCTCAATTTTCTTTTCCATTCTTCTGTATATTATTCTTGTAAGCAGCTTCGATGCATGAGCTGTTAAGCTGATTGTGCGATAATTCTCGCACTTGTCAGCTCTTGCCGTCTTTGGAATTGTGTGGATGATGCTTTTCCGAAAGTCAGATGGTATATCCCCAGACTCATATATTCTACACACCAATGTGAATAGTCGTTTTGTTGCCACTTCGCCCAATGATTTTAGAAATTCTGATGGAATGTTATCTATCCCTTCTGCCTTATTTGACCGTAAGTCCTCCAAAGTTCTTTTAAATTTCGATTCTAATACAGGATCCCCTATCTCTTCTAAATCGACTCCTGTTTCTTCTTCTATCACATCAGACAAATCTTCATCCTCATAGAGGCTTTCAATGTATTCTTTCCACCTATCTGCTCTCTCATCTGCATTTAACAGTGGAATTCCCGTTGCACTCTTAATGTTACCACCGTTGCTTTTGAAGTCACCAAAGGTTGTTTTGACTTTCCTGTATGCTGAGTCTGTCCTTCCGACAATCATATCTTTTTCGATGTCTTCACATTTTTCCTGCAGCCATTTCGTCTTAGCTTCCCTGCACTTCGTATTTATTTCATTCCTCAGCGACTTGTATTTCTGAATTCCTGATTTTCCCGGAACATGTTTGTATTTCCTCCTTTCATCAATCAACTGAAGTATTTCTTCTGTTAGCCATGGTTTCTTCGCAGCTACCTTCTTTGTACCTATGTTTTCCTTCTCAACTTCTGTGATGGCCCTTTTTAGAGACGTCCATTCCTCTTCAACTGTACTGCCTACTGTGCTATTCCTTATTGCTGTATCTATAGCGTTAGAGAACTTCAAATGTATCTCGTCATTCCTTAGTACTTCCGTATCCCACTTCTTTGCCTATTGATTCTTCCTGACTAATGTCTTGAACTTCTGCCTACTCTTCATCACTACTATATTGTGATCTGAGTCTATATCTGCTCCTGGGTACGCCTTACAATCCAGTATCTGATTTCGGAATCTCTGTCTGGCCATGATGTAATCTAATTGAAATCTTCCCGTATCTCCCGGCCTTTTCCAAGTATACCTCCTCCTCTTGTGATTCTTGAACAGGCTATTCGCTATTACTAGCAGAAACTTGTTACAGAACTCAATTAGTCTTTCTCCTCTTCCATTCCTTGTCCCAAGCCCATATTCTCCTGTAACCTTTTCTTCTACTCCTTCCCCTACAACCGCATTCCAGTCGCCCATGACTATTAGATTTTCGTCCCCCTTTACATACTGCATTACCCTTTCAATATCCTCATACAATTTCACTATCTGTTCATCTTCAGCTTGCGACGTCGGCGTGTATACCTGAACTATCGTTGTCGGTGTTGGTCTGCTGTCGATTCTGATTAGAACATCCCGGTCACTGAACTGTTCACAGTAACACACCCTCTGCCCTACCTTCCTATTCATAACGAATCCTACACCTGTTATACCATTTTCTGCTGCTGTTGATATTACCTGATACTCATCTGACCAGAAATCCTTGTCTTCCTTCCACTTCACTTCACTGACCCCTACTATATCTAGATTGAGCCTTTGCATTTCTCTTTACAGATTTTCTAGTTTCCCTACCACGTTCAAGCTTCTGACATTCCACCCCCCGACTCGTAGAACGTTATCCTTTCGTTGATTATTCAATCTTTTTCTCATGGTAACCTCTCCTTGGCAGTCCCCTCTCGGAGATCCGAATGGAGGACTATTCCGGAATCTTTTGCCAATGGAGAGATCATCATGACACTTCTTCAATTACAGGCCACATGTCCTGTGGATACACGTTACGTGTCTTTAATGCAGTGGTTTCCATTGCCATCTGCATCCTCATGTCGTTGATCATTGCTGATTCTTCGGCCTTTAGGGGCAATTTCCCACCCCTAGGACAAGAGAGTGCCCTGAACCTCTATCCGCTCCTCCGCCCTCTTTGACAAGGCCGTTGACAGAATGAGGCTGACTTCTTATGCCGGAAGTCTTCGGCTGCCAATGCTGATTATTTATCAAAATTTAGGCAGTGGCGGGGATCGAACCCGGGACCGAAGACGTTTTGATTATGAATCAAAGACGCTACCCCTAGACAACGTATGGAAAGAAATTAAACACCTTTGGCAAGATAGGAATAACGTTACCATTAGAAACAATTATACTGTACGCAACAGCATTCTGTATCGCCACACCCTGACAGCAACAACTGGTTATTGTGCATTCCTGACAAGCTTGTTAACGAATTAATTTGGTATACTCATTTAAGTTATGCATATTATGGAACCACAAAATGTGTTCTTATACTGAGACAGAACTGTTATTTTGCAAACATGGAGAAACGTATTCCACGAGTTTTAGCGTCACGTAAAATCTGCCAGAAAGCTAAATCAGACACGACTTCACATATTCTACCGGTACATCCCATTGTACCGATTAAATTGAGACTTATAGCCGCTGTAGACATTTTTGGACCGATTCCCAGATCTAATAGAGGCTTTTGTTACATCTTTGTCACTGTTGAACTCACTTCGAAATTTGTTACCTTCACTCCGTTACGTAAAGCTACTGCTAAATCTATTTTGAATGCATTTGTTAAACATTTTCTATTTCATCTAGGGCATGTATTGAAAGTAATTTCCGACAATGGACCACAATTTCGATCTGCGATATGGACACGTAAGTTACGAGCTAGAAACATTTCTCCGAATGACGAATGAAAGAAATAGTTAGAATATACTGCCATAAAAGACATATTGATTGGGACACACACATACTCTCATTCCAGGATGTAATTAACTCCATACCAAATGAATCTACTATGCTATCTCCAACTGTTATATCGAAAAATGTTGAACCACCTAATAAAATTAAAGAATTAGTATATTTTCCTACATCTCGTCGACTACGACACCATGAAATAATTGACATTGCACTCAACATCAAACGTGTCGCAGAACGCCGCAGAAGACAACGAAAACAGGTTTGTACACGCCGTGAATTTCAAATAGGACAGAAAATGTTAGTACGCACACACTATTTATCCAACAGAGGAAAGAGTCGATGCAGTAAATTTGAGCTTCTATACGCTGGTCCATATAGAATTCGCAGCATTCCTGACCCCAATGTAGTACATGTCGAAACTTTGCGAACCAGAAAAACCAAGGGGAATCACCATATTTCCAATACTAAACCCTTTATTGAATGAACATACTTTATGATTTATCACACTGTAATGCCGTTTCCTGATATTCATATGACCACTTATGCACTTATATCTATGTGACTACTTGCTGATGATGATCATATTTTTTCTTGGCAAGCGCCTGGCAAGGTAAGGTTAGCAGGTCGCATTTCTTGTCATTATATATCAGACCATGCACATTTTCCAGTTTTTTGTATATATGATGATTTTCCTACCGAAAGTAGAATTTTCTCTGTATGCACTATGAAATCTTTAAGATATAACAAACACCAGTTGATTTGACATTTTGCCTTATGATATCCCAATATCTTGACTATGTTACATTTTCTGCTACTACATTATGATATTGTGTGTACATTTTTGCTCTTAAAAATTGTCTATGGTTTTGACCTAATACGTTTTCTGTCATGCTATGCTGTATGCTTAATCATATCACTAGAAACAAGTTTTCATTTAATGTGTATATGATTTAAACGCAAGGCATTGATAAATATTCATCATTTTCAGAAAGCAATAACGTGTAAAAGAAATAAATTAAACAACTACAGTATGAAATGGAAATTTTACCATCAGAATGAAAGAATGAAGATACAATACTTTGTCATGAAAAGCAAATAGATCGCATTTAACAAGCATTAACAAGAATATACTATACACACTGTATGATAGCAGTCTTGACTAATTATTTTTCTTTCAGAATGTGAGGCGATTGTGGCAGGCTGTCAGACAAAACTACACTTGTTAATTTTAGTGATGAATGCTAGAAGTAAGAAACTCTGTAATATATGAAATAATGAATGATAATGAATAGTTGTATGAAGATAATGGTAATAAGAATAATGAATAATGAAGTGTCTATTTTTTGCAGATGATAATAAATGATGATGAATAGTTATATGAAGAATATTGTTAAATGAATAATGAAGTTTTTCTTTGCAAATGATGATAATGATGAAATTTATATATTTACTATTAGTTAAGAGATGCTACGTCGTCATCTATATATTTGTTGCAGTTCTTTTTGACAGTATGTCATATGTCACATAATGTAATGACTGAATGTTTTGGAAAAGACAGCTAGAGTACATACATATTAAGTACACGTTTCATTGCCTGTTAATTTGAAGTTTACTACTTTTCAGCATAATATGAATACATTTCTTCTTTCAGCTCAATAATACACTTCGTATTTTTTCTAGGAGAAGCATTTCATGATATTAAAATCATTTCTGAAATATGTCCTTATGTTATATACTACAGGCACTTAGTTATTAAACCTGTTCTAGTTCTTGCATTTTTTACCCAGTTGTCTCTATCATTCATGAATGTGATCACATATACTCTACTTGTTTGATAACCTTGCTACAGCTAACTTATGATGAATGACATTAATAATCCTTATTTCCAGCGATAAGTCAAAAGCAAATATTTTCATGCCCCAGCAATTGACTGTTGATCCCAATGTAATACATTGCTAACACAACAAAAAATTATTACTAGTCCAGTATACAACTAAATAATGCTAACAGTTTTAGATTATTTCTAATTCTAAATATAATGCAATTTTTTCTGATGTATTGATTCCATTATGTCTCTGTATTATTGGACTAAACACCTTGAGTACTAGTTCCAATGTCTTACATTTTAGATATGTCTTATGTCACATGCATGATATCAAATACAGTCACTAGCAGCTTGTTGCTATATGCAGTAATTCCTGTTTTGAATGACGACTTCTGATTAATACTGAATAATGTTTTGTATTACTACATAAATGCTTTGTAACTAGCCAATGAGTGCCAATAATTATTGAATGAGACGACTTATGAATAATGTTTTGTAATACTGCATACATACCGGTACTACATACATGCTTTTTAACTGGCCAATGAGAGCCAATAATTATTCAAATTGGATGATACACTAGTGTAGTTTTGAATGATGACTAGCATAAGACTTTATGTACCCTTCACCTTCTGTCCTAATTATCTCCAATTACAACAATGTCCTTATGTTCTGACCATCCTCATGATCATGGAGCACTCTATTTGGTTTTTGTACTAATTCTACATTGATGCAAGAGTATGGATTCTGCAAGAATGTGGTGTTGACATCAAGCTGTCCACCACTCTGATCGAAGGAGATATTATTATGGACCTACTGTTTGGTGTACCTAACGTACTACCAAAACGATAACATACAATATCCATACATTACAGTGTCTTGGCTACACTGATAAATACTTCAGGGAAGAGAACTTATGATTTTCTCACTTGGTGTTGCGCTTCTGTAGAAAGATATGGACTGATACAGTGCGTATGCACTTTATTTCATTTCTTAATGTGTTCAGTTCTTGTAAAAAATGATAAAGGCATGTACACTTCACTTCATTTGTTAATACGATCAGTTCTCATAAAAATGCTAAAGACTTTTGCAGTGTGTTTGGACTTTATTTCATTTCTCATTGTGTTTAAGTTCTTGTAAAAGGCTAAAGACTTATACAGAGTGTGTGCAATTCATTTCATTTGTTAATATGATCAGTTCATGTAAAAATGCTAAAGACTTTCACAGTTCTTGTGCAGTTTATTTCACTTCTTAATATGTTTCATTCTTGTAAAAATACTAAAGACTTCTACAGTGTGTGTGCACTTTATTTCATTTCTCAATGTGTTTTATTCTTGCAAAATGCTACAGACATATACAGTACATATGCACTTTATTTCATCTCTTAATGTGATCAGTTCATGTAAAGATGCTCAAGACTTCTACTGTGTGTGTGCGCTTTTTTTCATTTCTTAATGTGTTCAGTTCTTGTCAAAATGCTAAAGACGTATTCAGTGCAT
Organism: Schistocerca americana; assembly: GCF_021461395.2. NCBI lineage: Eukaryota > Metazoa > Arthropoda > Insecta > Orthoptera > Acrididae > Schistocerca > Schistocerca americana. The sequence continues at coordinate 144,293,531 of NC_060129.1, read as the reverse complement.
GTGTACTCTATTTCATTTCTTAGTATGCTCTGTACTCACTGTGTGTGCACTTTATTTCATTTCTTAGAATGTTCTGTACTCATTGTGTGTACACTTTATATCATTTCTTAATATGTTCTGTACATATAGATATAAAATAAAAAAAGAAACATTCCACATGGGAAAAATATATTAAAAACAAAGATTCTGTGACTTACCAAATGGGAAAGCGCTGGGAGATAGACACAATAAAAAAACACACACACAAAATTTCAAGCTTTCGCAACCCACGGTTGCTTTATCAGGAAAGAGGGAAGGAGAGAGAAAGACGAAAGGATGTGGGTTTTAAGGGAGAGGGTAAGGAGTCATTCCAATCCCGGGAGTGGAAAGACTTACCTTAGGGGGGAAAAGGGACAGGTATACACTCGCGCGCGCGCGCACGCATATCCATCCGCACATATACAGACACAGGCAGACATATGTAAGGGCAAAGAGTTTGGGCAGAGATGTCAGTCGAGGTGGAAGTGCAAAGATGTTGTTGAGTGACAAGTGATTTACGAGGGGCGGCAATTTGAAATTAGCGGAGGTTGAGGCCTGGTGGGTAATGGGAAGAGAGGATATATTGAAGGGCAAGTTCCCATCTCCGGAGTTCTGATAGGTTGGTGTCAGTGGGAAGAATCCAGGTCACCCGTACGGTGTAACACTGTGCCAAGACGTGCTGGCCGTGCTCCAAGGCATGTTTAGCAACAGGGTGATCCTCATTACCAACAAACACTGTCTGCCTATGTCCGTTCATGCAAATGGACAGTTTGTTGCTGGTCATTCCCACATAGAAGGTTTCACAGTGTAGGCAGGTCAGTTGGTAAATCACATGGGTGCTTTCACACGTGGCTCTGCCTTTGATCGTGTACACCTTCCGGGTTACAGGGCTGGAGTAGGTGGTGGTGGGAGGGTGCATGGGACTGATTTTACACCGGGGGCGGTTACAAGGGTAGGAGCCAGAGGGTAGGGAAGGTGGTTTGGGGATTTCATAGGGATGAACCAGGAGGTTATGAAGGTTAGGTGGACGCCAGAAAGACACACTTTGTGGAGTGGGGAGGATTTCATGAAGGATGGATCTCATTTCAGGGCAGAATTTGAGGAAGTTGTATCCCTGCTGGAGAGCCACATTCAGAGTTTGATCCAGTCCCAGAAAGTATCCTGTCACAAGTGGGGCACTTTTGGGGTTCTTCTGTGGGAGGTTCTGGGTTTGAGGGGATGAGGAAGTGGCTCTGGATATTTGCTTCTGTACCAGGTCGGAAGTGTAGTTGCAAGATGCGAAAGCTGTGTTCAGGTTGTTGGTGTAATGGTTCAGGGATTCAGGACTGGAGCAGATTCGTTTGCCACGAAAACCTAAGCTGTAGGGAAGGGACCGTTTGATATGGAATGGGTGGCAGCTGTCATTATGACATTTAAGGGTCGCTTAGAGGAAGTCTTCTGGGTCACCCAAGCCTGCCAACCCAAAGTTTGGTACAGATTTATTGATGACATCTTCATGATCTGGACTCACAGTGAAGAAGAACTCCAGAATTTCCTCTCCAACCTCAACTCCTTTGGTTCCATCAGATTCACCTGGACCTACTCCAAATGCCATGCCACTTTCCTCGACATTGACCTCCATCTGTCCAATGGCCAGCTTCACACATCAGTCCACATCAAACCCAACAACAAGCAACAACCAGAAAACAGCTTTTGCATCCCGCAACTACCCTCCCGACTTTGTACAGAAGCAAATAACCAGAGCCACTTCCTCATCCCCTCAAACCCAGAACCTCCCACAGAAGAACCCCAAAAGTGCCCCACTTGTGACAGGATACTTTCCGGGACTCGATCAGACTCTGAATGTGGCTCTCCAGCAGGGATACAACTTCCTCAAATCCTGCCATGAAATGAGATCCATCCTTCATGAAATCCTCCCCACTCCACCAAGAGTGCCTTTCCGCCGACCACTTAACCTTCATAACCTCCTGGTTCATCCCTATGAAATCCCCAAACCAGTTTCCCTACCCTCTCGCTCCTACCCTTGTAACCACTCCCGGTGTAAAACCTGTCCCATGCACCCTCCCACCACCACTTACTCCAGCCCTGTAACCCAGAAGGTGTACACGATCAAAGGCAGAGCCACGTGTGAAAGCACCCACGTGATTTACCAACTGACCTGCCTACACTGTGAAGCCTTCTACGTGGGAATGACCAGCAACAAACTGTCCATTTGCATGAACGGACACAGGCAGACAGTGTTTGTTGGTAATGAGGATTACCCTGTGGCTAAACATGTCTTGGTGCACTGCCAACACATCTTGGCACAGTGTTACACCGTACGGGTGACCTGGATTCTTCCCACTGACACCAACCTATCAGAACTCCGGAGATGGGAACTTGCCCTTCAATATATCCTCTCTTCCCATTACCCACCAGGCCTCAACCTCCGCTAATTTCAAATTGCCACTCCTCGTACATCACTTGTCACTCAACAACATCTTTGCCTCTGTACCTCCGCCTCGACTGACATCTCTGCCCAAACTCTTTGCCCTTACATATGTCTGCCTGTGTCTTTATATGTGTGTGTTTGTGTGTGTGCGCGCGAGTGTATACCTGTCTCTTTTCTCCCCTAAGATAAGTCTTTCCACTCCCGGTATTGGAATGACTCCTTACCCTCTCCCTTAAAACCCACATCGTTTCGTCTTTCCCTCTCCTTCCCTCTTTCCTGATGAAGCAACCGTGGGTTGCAAAAGCTTGAAATTTTGTGTGTGTGTTTGTGTGATTTTTTATTGTGTCTATCTCCCAGCACTTTTCCATTTGATAAGTCACAGTATCTTTGTTTTTAATATATATATATATACTCTGTGACAGCAGACTTAATAAACTAAATAGGTTATAGAGAAATTTGTTGCTTATGGCAAGTCCAACTGACTCACCATCCTTGCACAAATTTTTATCCTCCCCCCCCCCCCCCCCCAGTGGAGGGTTATGTAAGAGGTCCATGACTAAGGAATTTATTGCTAGCGCAATCAAGCAGATATAATTTCAATGGATTGCTCACACACTGCCTGCGATTTGTATGCTACAATAGAATCGCAGACCAGAGAGCAGTGCTGGCAGCAGTAGTAGTTGTAGCTCCGGCAGCAGTAGGGGTAGTAGCTCGCAGTCAGACGGTTGGGTCAGACATGGAGAACAATGGCTGTACATGAACGATGTAGTATAGGGTAAAAGCAGCTGCGTGCATATGTAATTTGTAACAACTGATTTTGTACTATTGTTATATCAAGTCCCATGTAAATGTTTTTAAAAAATCTTTTAATAATAATCTTTCTTATAAAATTCACTTTTGGCAATCATTCATCTGAATTTAAAGATTTTACTAATTTCTCCTATCCATGGTCATCCCGATTATCATAAAGAAAAATCAGTTGTTTCATTTTATACATGACAAATCTAGTGGCTAACATTGCACTGGGCTGTGGCAGAAAAATTTCTTATAGGAGCAGATATATACGCGTTATCCGGCAACTTCATTGAGGTGAGAATTTTCAGTCTATTCAGAATGATTTTCTCAGTGCCATGACACAGCATTGCTGACGTCCAGATTTACCAGTTTAGATTCATGGTCAGTTAAGTGTTGCAAGGTTATATATGAGTCACAATTTTATTGAGAGGTTAGTCACATTTTATTATTCCGAGCTTATGGAAGTAAACTGTTGGGAGGTTACAAAATAAAAGAAACTTATCTTCCTTATCCTATGGTGACATTTTTATCACTTTGCATGTCTCATTTAGTCCATGTACCTCTGGGCAATGGTGAGCTTGTTTCTTAAACTTTTGCGGGGACTTGATGGTATCACCCTATCAATCTTATTTTTCTATTTTGTTGTGGTGATACCTTTATCCGATGGAGCATCTTCAGAAGTAAATGCAGGTGGTGCTGCCTGAGTGGTCGCACCACGTTGATGATATGGCTTTAGCTGATTGAAGTTTACTATTGTAGTATGATCCGGTAACTTGATTTTGGCATTTATCAGGGAGTCAATGCATGGTAGACGGAAGGGGTCATAACACCGAGGAGTGAACTTCTTGGTTTGTCGCATCTTTACTACAGGTATTCAGAGCAATACCATATTACTGGGTTTATGTTGAGGGAGTGTAGTGCCTTTGATGCTGCATTCTAGCTGTTTTTGTGTGGCTTTTCAGTTCTTTCCTGCTAATGCATTTTATAATTACAAACAAATAAGTAAATGATTCTTATCTTCCTTATCCAATGGTGACATTCTTATTACTACGTCCATCTCAATTTGTCCATAGATCCCAGGGCGAATCTGTGCTTGTTTCATAAACCATATCAAGGACAGGATGGTATTACCCTATCATTCTTCTTTTTCTGTCTTGTTGTGGTGATATCTTTATCGGTCAGATCAACTTTAGAGGTAGGAGCAGGTTTCTCAGCTTGAGGGGGCCCAGCTGGTCCATGATACATCTTTAGCCAATCAAAGCGTACAATTGTATGATTCGGTAACCGAATTTCAGCATTCACCAGGAAGGCTGTGCACAATAGATGGAAGGGGACTTCATACATGGCAGTGAACTTTTTTGTTCGTCCCTTTTTTACTATGGGATTTTGGAGCAATACCAGATTATGGCGTTTTTATTGTGGGAGTGTAGGACCCTTGTTGCTGTGCTCTAGCTGTGTTTGTGTGGCTTTTCAGTTCTTTCCTGCTAATGCATTTTAAAATTACAAACAAATACAAGTAAGTAAATGATCCTTATCTTCCTTATCCTATGGTAATGTTCTTATCACTATACATGTCTCATTTAGTCCATGGATCTCAGGGTGAAGATGAGCTTGTTTCCTAAACCATAGCAAGGATGTAATGATAGCACCATATCTTTCTTCTTTTTCTGTTTTGTTGTGGTGACACCTTTATCCATCAGAGCAACTTTAGAGGCAGGAGCAGGCGGCGCTGACTCAGCGAGCTCAACCAGTCTGTGAAACAGGTTTAGCTGATCAAAGTGTACTATTGTAGTACTATCCGGTAACTGAATTTCGGCATTCAGAGGGAGGTGATGCGGAATAGAATACCAAGGAGTGAACTATTTAGTTCGTCCTTTTTTTCTATGGGATTTCAGAGCAATACCAGGTTTATATTGAGGGAGTGTAGTGCCTTTGTTGCTGTGTTGTAGTTGTTCTTGTGTGGCTTTTCAGTTCTTTCCTGCTAATGTATTTTTTAAATACAAACATGTAAGTAAATGACCCCTATCTTCTTTATCCTATGATGACATTCTTACCACTATGCACGTATCATTTAGTCCATAGACCTCGAGGCATAGAGCTTATTCCTTAAAAAATAGCGGCTAAGTGACGATATCACCATATCTTTCATCATTTTCTGTTTTTTTTTTTTTTTTTTTTTGTGGTGGTACCTTTACTTGTCAGTGCAACTTTAGAGGTAGGAGCAGGTGGTGCTGCATGAGGGGGCACAGCTGATCCATGAGAAGGCTTTAGCCGACCAAAGTGTACTATTGTAGTACTATCCGGTAACTGAATTTTGGTATTCACCGGGAAGGTAATGCCCAGTAGAGGGAAGGGTCCTTCATACTGAGGAGTGAAATTCTAAGTGCATCCATTTTTTTACTACAGGATTTCAGACCAATACCAGTTCACCAGGTTCATATTGAGGGAGCGTAGCGCCTTTGTTGCTGCATTATAGCTGTTATTGTGTGACTTTTCTGTTCTGCCCTGCTAATGCATTTCATAATTACAGACAAATCAGTATATGATACTTGTCTCCCTTATCCTATGGCGACATTCTTACCACTATGCATGTTTCATTTAGTCCATGGAACTCAGGGCATAGGGGTGCTTGTTTTTTAAAGCACAGTGAGTATGTGATGGTATCACCCTATCTTTTTTGTTTTTATGTTTTGTTGTGGTGATACCTTTACCCGTTGGAGCAACTTTAGAGATACGAGCAGGTGGTGCTGCTGGTGGGGGCGCAGCTGGTCTGTCAAATGGCTTTTCCCAAACAAAGTGTGCTGTTGTAGTACGATCCAGTGACTGAATTTTGGTATTCGCTGGTTAGGTGATGTGCAATAGAGAAAAGGAGCCCTCATAGTGAGGAGTGAACTTTTTAGTTTGTTCCTTTTGTATTGCGGGTTTCCGAAACTAAAGCAGATCACCGGATTTAAATTGAGGGAGTGAGTGCATTTGTTGATTCGTTCTAGCTTTGTTTGTGTGACTTTCAGTTCTTTTCTGCTAATGCATTTTATAATTACAAACAAATAAGTAAATTATCCTTGTCTTTATTATCCTATGGTGACATTCTTACCACTACGTGTATCTCTTTATGTCCATGGATCTCAGGACGTGGGAGTGTTTGTTTCTTAAAGCATAGCAAGGACATGAGGGTATCACCACATCCTTCTTCATTTTCTGTTTTGTTGTGGTGGTACCTTTAACTGTGGAGGGACTTCAATACATTTTTTACAATTTATAGTATAAGTGCCCTAAGCATGAACCAGCTTCCAATACACATTGCATGTCGCAATGTAAACTGTGGTTTTGGTGGTCGAATTGGGCAGCACCTTGGGTTGAACAGTAAGCAGTCATCCGTTCCACAGTACAAATTGATAGTGCCAAGGGAGGAAATTGGAGGCAGCTTTGCCTGGAATTTTGCCTCAGATGTGGATTTGGCTGTTGCTTGGTACTCTCTGCAATAATGAATGGCTCTAATATGTAGAATAATCATTGGAAAGAAGAAATTTTATAGAACATTCAAACATCAAGAGCTGTGGGTACAGTTAGCTGCCACATCTCTTGCTACCAAAACTTCGCCACTGCTCCACCAGCTTCATGCATACTGATATGTATCAGAGCTTGGACCAGTCAATTTGTGTGTGATTTTAATAATAATCCAAATGCTATAAGTCTGTGTTTGGGATCGTATTTTCTCTCCTGATCATGAACCTATGCAAGATCCCCTCGTAAGTGTTACTAAAACCGAGCATCCTGTTTCAAATGAACTATTATTGATTATTTATGTTCTTCAAAAATGCAAGAACGAGCAAAAGTTAAAGTTAAAACTACAAAATTGAAGTTAGTTGGAATTTTGCTGAAGTTCTCTCAGATTAGTGCAAAGTATCGTTATGCAAAATACTGTGTCAGATTGTGCATATGTTGCCGTCTAAAATACCTGCTTCACAGGTTATCAAAAAGGCAAATAAGTTGAACTCGTTTGAAACATAATTTAAACTTGATTACTATCGTGAATGATTTTTTTATGTTAATTGAGCTCAGTTTTTAATAATTAGTCTTGACAAATAAAATATAAACTATCCCAAGTGAAGTTAAGAAGTGACTTCGTTTAAATTAAATTTTACTGCTGAAATAATCATAGTGTTTGTTGAGTGATGCTATACCAGTTTATGGGTCCCCACCATATTATTCTCATATTAGAAAAATAATTCGAATATTAGTGCTACTAAGGAAAACAAATATAAGCAGAGGGATATGAACAGTGTTATTCTGGTATCATTTATCTTTATTTGTGGTTTTTACATGCCAGTCAAAACAGAGGCCCCACAGGTACATCTTTAGTCCTCCACTTCCTGCATTAACATTTCAGCACTGGTTCAAGTAATGATCTTGAGTGTAACTGTTATTAGTGTGGGTGGCTATAATTTCGCACCTTACAAGCACTCATCCACATACTTTGCCGTGATCTACAAACACAATTAGGTATCATGTGATAGGTTGTACACAGTATATATGAATATATAAAGCAGACTGACATTGTCCGTATGTCTTGTAAATGATTGTTAACGCTTATTGCATGAAAAGTGATGGAATGTCTTTATTATGAAAACGGCCTAATGAATGATTTCTTATTATGTAGAATCCCATCAGCGGCAGACATACCACACCAAAGGCTATCGACAGTGAATTTCCCACAAGGAATATTATCCAACTGTGGATCAGGTAATATCTGCACATTTCTTCCAAAGCAATACTTCCTGCACATACTATACTCCAAGGTACTAGCGCATAGAGCACCTGAGGATAGGATTCAGAAGGCAGTAGATCGTTAGGAAACTAGAGATGTCGAATGAATGTATACATTTGGTAGCAGAATGAATTTAGCCACAAACAGCTGAGAAGTGTGAGGGCAGTATCAATCAGTACCAACGTAGATAACTCAGGTGCACCTGCCATACAATACATGATCTCACAACACAGGCTCTGTATTATACCCATCTTCTGGAAGGACAGTGATTAGTCATGAGGCCTATCGAAATAGCAACGAGCATCATGCATGGATTTTATCATACTTAAAGGAACATCCTGACAAATGCTGAACGAGTTGACTGCCATTCAGACCACGAGGCACAGGCTGATGTTTGCCATCTGCATGTGGGCTAGATGGCTATTTACGGCTATGTGGCACTACCTCTGCACCATATCGTCCAGCAGCTGCATGGGGCACTGCTCGTGCTGCTTGATAGTTTCCAGTGGGCACATTGGGTAGTCACGACATTTGCCAACAGCCGCATGCAGCTAGTGTCGACTTAGAGTGTAGCTTTGCTTCAGTCTCCCGGCTGCTACTCTTCATCTGCAAAACAATCACAGGAAGTAAGTGGTGTTCAAAGAATAATGGTAGTCCTCTGGACAACAAGTCAGGGAGTCATTTAATTAAATCATCGGTGATTAGCGGTTAGAATAAGGGACAACCAATGAATAGCCAGTAGTAATTAGACAGAATGATGTAAGGTATAATGTCAAAACAAATGTTAATTTTCAGAAAGACGTGTCAGCGATTTGTTGAATTAATAGTGCCCAGGTCTATTTCATCTGAAGCGTATCTGAGAATACCCCATATCCATCTTTATTTCGCATAACTTAGTAAGAAATAGGTTTTATTGATATATCTGCACTGAATCTGACAAAAAGCATTGTTTTCAGTATTGTATTGCTTAATTTTAGTATTGCACCGTTTGAGTAGTGACTCCATGGCAACACACTTACAATGTAAACGAGCTATTAGCGATGTGTGTGGTTGCATAAACGTCCGTAGACAGGACAAAAAATGACAGAGAGAATGAGAGCGTCCCTGTGTGACAGAGAAATGTCCTGAGTTCGCAGCCAGGGTCTGCGACAGGCCACGTACTGGACTTGAGAATGCGCAAGAGGAAATGTGTGCCGTCGTCCTTCAATCAGCTGTGCAGTCTCCAATCAAAGATGTTCATGAATGAGCAGTTGGACTTGAAGCACTGTAGTGAGCAACACGCGATCGCACTAGAAAAGTTTGAAAATTAAAGGATCTCGGCTATTTGTGACTCTTTTATCTGACAAAGACATGGAGTAACGAGTGCTGTGCTCTGTTGGCAGAATTTCTCCATCTCTTGCTCAAGAGTGTCACCCATACAAATTTTAAATAAAAGCCCCGACCACATGCAAAGGGTAATCTAGGAGCTACCATTTGTATTTCAATATAGTTTTTAGTAACAGAAAGATTTATTCATGTTGAAAGTCTGTGTGTACAAATTGCCAGTTCTCCAGCCATAGACACTCAGTACTCAGCTGTGCGAAGCTGGAGTAGGTCGCTAGTTTTCTAATAAATGTACCATTATCGCAGTTTGCACTGAAGGTACACCGTTTTCTAATCTAAAGAAAATCACCAATATGTGCAAGAGTTGGGAAGAAAACTGCTACATCTTATGTCATCATGACGGCTGTTCAAGCCATTTTTATGGAATGGTAAGTGAATTTAAGTATCAGGAAGCCGTTTCTGAAAGTATTTGTATGGAGTGTAGCCATGTATGGAAGTGAAACATGGACGATAAATAGTTTAGACAAGAAGAGAATAGAAGCTTTCGAAATGTGGTGCTACAGAAGAATGCTGAAGATTAGATGGGTAGATCACATAACTAATGAGGAGGTATTGAATAGAATTGTGGAGAAGAGGAGTTTGTGGCACAACTTGACTAGAAGAAGGGATCGGTTGGTAGGACATGTTCTGAGGCATCAAGGGATCACCAATTTAGTACTGGAGGGCAGGGTGGAGGGTAAAAATCGTAGAGGGAGACCAAGAGATGAATACACTAAGCAGATTCAGAAGGATGTAGGCTGCAGTAGGTACTGGGAGATGCAGAAGCTTGCACAGGATAGAGTAGCATGGAGAGCTGCACCAAACCAGTCTCAGGACTGAAGACCACAACAACAACAACAAGTGAACGGAATTTTTTAATTGACCTAATTGAGAATATTGTTCATACTTCAGCTAAAAGACAAGGAGATCATAGAACATGCATGGTTACAGTATGACGGAGCTTCAGGAATCTTCGCTATTATGGTACATGAGTTTCTTAATGAACACTTTCGCCCAGAGTTGGGTATGGTTCTACTACATCTCCAGCCCCCATTTAAACGTGCACCAGGAATTCTGGACCTTACAATGCCAATAACTCACTATGAGGAACAATTTAGTACCATGTGGCTCCACATTCCAAGACAAATGAAAAATTGCCCGAAGGCGTTCAGAAAGCCTTCCAAATGCAGCTCCACTGCGACAAGACTAGGCCCAATGCCGAAATCCAAATGTGTGACAACACCCACAAGCTCACCACTTACACCATGTCAGTGGGTCCACCCTTTACTGTGTCGACAACTGGCGTTTTGAGACCTTTCGATGGCACTTGGTTGGTCGTACACTTGACCTAATCTGCAAATAAGACCTTGTTCCGTAAAAGCTGGGATCTGGATCCAGCTCGTCTTGTAATTGGTGTCTGCTGCATGCTGGATTCCGCCATGAGGCCACGTCATTGGGAGCTCCTGCTGGGGTCAGCCACAGCCTGGATGGGCCGACATTCGAGCTAACGTCCTCGTAGCTCCTAGCCACTGGGGTCCATCAGTGTCTGCTTCCGTCTCTCGGTCACCAGTCCCAGACCCAATCCTGGAGCCCCGCGCCAGCCCATACCGACCACATTTACTAGAGCAGAAGTGTTCCTTCTGATTCTGTAAGGGCAAAAAGATGCACACTTAGTGAGGTCACTGCCATTGCTGCACTGACAACAGTGCTGACACTGGTGCTTTCTTGCCTGCCATCCTGGCGTCAGTATCAACCTCTGCCTCCTGCAGAAACTGTGTATGCTTGTCCATCCTACAAGCCAATAAATTGTTTCTCAGCACTGACTGCTTACATCTTCCATATGAAGCTACCACCTCCACCAGAGAACAACTCAATCACATCAAATCTACACCTTTATAAGTGCATCAGAACATATATTGGATATGTAGAATAGTGACGATTATAGTAGTCGTACAGCAATGGCATACTACGAAAATGTGCAAGTGAGTGCCAACTTTCACTTTTATTGTGTATGGGCCTGTTCATTAACCTTCTGTCTTTCCATTTTTTCTTTTCTGGGTGTGTTTTACACTTCACTTAGTATTAGATGGGCAAAACGGCATTAAGTGAAGAAGCATCAGCTCTGAAAACAATTCAGCACTTACTGAATCAGTTACCTCAAATGCAGACTGACAACGAAGATTTACATATGGATGAAAGAAGGGAACAGTCCACATCTACTCTATCCCCATCTGTTGTAGACTGCTTCATTAGTGGCTGCATTGTCAAGTAAATCTGGGAAGGATATTTTGGTTATTTTTTACAGTTTACACATGGCTGCAAAATTAGGAAACTGGAAACACGACTAATTGTTGAGGATGTTGAGACTGAAATTGGAAGGCGATGCTTACTTAAATATTCTGAATGAAAAGTTTGGAAATGCTCAATATTTGCAGAATTTGCAGGAAAGATTATATACACACTTGACAGCAACATTCGCTGTGGATATTGTATCACAGACAGAGTCCCTTTGACTTTTCAGAGAAGTCACTAAACCTGCCCAAAGATGTAAACATCCATGCATGAGCAACACCTATTAGATGGAGGGAGTCTGACAGCCGATCAGTTCCAGTCATTCCACGATGAAGGAGGTATGCAGCTCTCATTGCCTGTGGTTCATCCGTGCCTAGATGGCCAATAACGTGGTTCGATCGCGTCTGCATTGTTACTATGTGCCAGGAAGGGCTCTCAACAAGGGAAGTGTCCAGGCGTCTCGGAGTGAACAAAATCGATGTTATTCAGACATGGAGGAGATACAGAGATACAGGAACGTTCGATGACATGCCTCGCTCAGGCCACCCAAGGGCTACTATTGCAATGGATGGTCGCTGCCTACGAATTATGGCTCGGAAGAACCTTGACATCAACGTCACCATGTTGAATAATGCTATTCATATAGCCACAGCACGTCGTGTTACTACTCAAACTGTGCGCAATAAGCCTCATGATGCGCAACTTCACTCCTGACGCCCATGGCGAGGTCCATCTTCGCAACCAGAACACCATGCAGCGCAGTACAGATGGGCCCAACAACAAGCCGAATGGACCACTCAGGATTGGTATCAGCGATGAGTGTCTTATATGCCTTCAAACAGACAATAGTTGGAGATGTGTTTGGAGGCAACCCAATCAGGCTGAACGCCTTACACTGTCCAGTGAGTGTAGCAAGGTGGAGGTTCCCTGCTGTTTTGGGGTGGCATTATGTGGGGCCGATGTGCGCCGCTGTTGGTCATGGAAGGCACTGTAACGGCTGTACGATACATGAATGTCGTCCTCTAATCGATAGTGTAACCGTTTTGGCAGCATATTGGCAGTGCATTCGTCTTCATGGACTACAATTCGCGCTCCCACCGTGAATGACTTCCTTCAGGATAACGACATCGCTTGACTAGAGTGGTCAGCAAGTTCACCAGACATGAATCCTACCGAACATGCCTGCGATAGATTGAAAAGGGCTGTTTATGGATTATGTGACCCACCGACCACTCTGAGGGACCTACGCCGAATCGCTGCGAGGAGTGGAAGAACTGGGACGAACAGTGCCTTGATGAACTTGTGGCTAGTATGCCACGACGAATACAGGCATGCATCAATGCAAGAGGACGTGATTCTGGGTATTAGAGGCACTGGTGTGTACAGGAATCTGGACCACCACCTCTGAAGGTCTCGCTGCATGTTGGTACAACATGTAATATGTGGTTTACCTGAGCAATAAAAAGGACAGAAATGATGTTTATGTTGATCTCTATTCCAATTTTCTGTACAGGTTCCGGAACTCTCGGAACCAAGGTGATGCTAAACTTTTTTTGATGTGTATAGAAGAAAGAACACACCTAGATTCTATCATGAACTACTTAATGGCATAATTCAGAGGCAAGGAGAATCTGTGGTGAGTTTTCTGGACCACACGACGAAGATAAAAAAATAAATACGTTTGAACTGACAGAGGACAACAGCACCAATAAGATTATTTTGTGAGAGGCAGAGCACAGAGCACTAGATGCGTTTTTGCGAGGTTTCTCTACTGGGATGACGTGTAAAGTATGTATAGAGTTTCCTTAAACAGTAAATGAGGCTGTATCACCCACAACAGCGTTAGCAGCGGTTGATGCAGTGACAAAGCCCAAGGAAAGGAAAGTGGTTTTTAACACTGAGATGTATGTTACAGATGTGGTCAGCTAGGACACAGTCATCGTTACTGTAGGAAATAACAATATAAAATGTGTAATCAGTTTGGACACTCTGAACTGGATTGCTGGCGCTGTGGTACTTAAATACAAGGCGTCAAAAGGTGGATCTCAAACCCAAAAATTAAACAAAAGATGAAAGATTGCAGGCGCTGTGCGGTATTCCCAGTGAAAGTTAGCATGTAACAACACCATGTGGAAGCAGTGGGAGACCATCATTTAACTGGCGTTATAGGAGGAAAAATGCACAAATATTTCATAGATATGAGATCATAGGTATCCACAGCCAATCAAGGCACGCTTAGTGTAAAGAATTTCAACCCACCTCAGTGCAGTCAGTGGTGTGGTTGGGAGTATTATTCACTCAGTCAGTATGGCAGTTTTGACATTGACATTGGGGGGTGGGGGTGCGAATCAGACTTGTGTGGAAGTTAGCTTTAGCATAGGCTTAAGCTACGATATTCCACATCATTTAGATATTCCGACATGCCAGAGTCGATCTACAACAGCACATGGTGGAGCTGGATGGTGCATTGTTGTCGTCATTGTACTGCTGAAAGAAAGACACAAGGCACACCACAGGCACCAAAGACACTTGCTGAACAGAGTCCTTTATGTAGGTATCTTAGACCAGACTTGTGCGGTGTAATACTGAAGTGTACAGGAAAGATAGTAGGAGCTGACATGTCAATTATTGCTTTATGTATAGTTCAGCTCTTGATCGGAAATGAAGAACTGTTTAAGGCGCAGTTTGTTATACGATGCAGATTGAAACATGGCAGTATTGTGTCATCTCACTGTTCGTAAGTTTGCAGATTGTGATACTAATTGAGGTAAGGCTGTCGGTGAAATCTTATGTTGTTGGACGTGAAATTATATTAATATGAGATGGCGAAAACCGCATCACGATCCAAACTTGGTATAACAAGATATTTAAATTTTCATGGAGTGTAATAATCAAAATTGACAGTATCTGACTACAACCACAAGAAGACATCATCTTCCAATATGGAGAAGCCACGAACAAAACCACAAGTCACCACATTGGATTTTCAAGTGCAGTGTGGGGAAGTTTGGAGGGCTGAAGTAAGAATACTAGCAAGGGCAAAAATAAAAAGGAGGTATAGTTTGCAGGGCAAGTACAAGAATCAAAGGCAGAGCTGGACACAAAGAAAAAATAGTCCATCAAAAATTGTCAGAGTTAAGAGGTAGGGAAAATTATTTCACATAGCATTCTGAGAGTGTCTCCACAGGAGTAATCAAGCAGGACCATTATATTATAGGAATCATTGATATTTGTAAAGTGGATTGTCTAACGCCACTTCAGTCCTTAGGAGTGGGGATGACAGATCAGAGAGATGTTGGGTGTTGGAAGAGGTCAAGCCAGCATCAAACAGGCGCTACGCCATCTCAGTAAGTGGTACAATGCCGACTATATTGTCACTGATGACCTCTCAGTCACAACAGCAGACGTACATCATTTTGTGTCTTGGAGAATATCATGTTACTTGCTGCAAGCAGATCCAAAATTATTCTGGCATTGTAGTCTGAAGACGCACGTGGCACAGAGCATCATATGCCTCACAGCATAGCAGCATTGTGGCAGTCTAGATTCATATAATCATAAGAGCAAAAAACTTATTCTTGACAGTAACGCTATATTGATTGAAAGTAGTTGCTGTCATATGAACTCTATGAGTTCTAACGAACTAAGATTTAACATTGCATAATTGCTGTAACGAATGTACACCTACCAAATTGGAGGACACTATGCCTCAACTATGTGTCAAGATTTTACTAGATTTGTTTGCTCTTCATTTCCTTGTGTACCAACTTCTCTCAGAACATTGTTGTGTGGGAGTACATCATTACTGGAATCCGTATGTTGGAGAGCAGGGGCCACTCTGGTGGCACTACACACAAAGAGGTACTGGCACTCTGCCAAACCATCTCAGTCCCCACACGTACGATGACTGCGATCGAATACAGGAAACACAAGAGAAAGAAGACACAAGAAAATGGGGAATAAAATAGCACAAAAGACCAGATAAAAGGTAGGGAAAAGGAGGGGATGGGGATGCCTGACTGTCAGGGAGACAAGGCTGAAAGCCTCCTAAACCAACCCCAGTGTTAAATGAGGTCTTCTGACAGGAAATTCAGATATTTGAATCTGGGAGGACAAACCACTCTCATGAAGAAAACTGAGACAGATATGTGAGTGTCATTCGCTCACACCATGACAAGGAGACTTGGAGAAAATATTTATTGTGAAGGGCCAAAAGACGTGGACAGACCAGCAAAACATGGATCATTAGGATGGGAGTAAGGGTGGACATTAATGAGTAAAAAGTCATGGGCGGACTTTGTATGACCAATAAAAAGATGGAAAAGGATGGCAGATTCCTGCTGGGAGAGGCAAAAGGAAGAATGCCACATGACACGAGTCCTCTTAATTGCACATAGTTGATTAGATGGGGGTGGCCTGCATATAGCCAGTCCATGACTCAGTGAAAGTGGATTTCACATAAAATTGCATGTCTGTCCCTGGCGGGGTGACAGAGAATAAGGGGTAGGTGGCTGCCCCCCCCCCCCCCCCAGCCCAACAATTGGCAAGCTCTTTACCCAGGATACCCACACTGCTGGGAATCCAAAGGAAATCAACCGAATAAGCAGTATGGTCAAGATTGACAAGAAGGTCATGGATGGCGGAGACCAAGGGTTCCACGAACAGCATGTTCAATAGCCTGAAGACCGCTCATTTAGTACATATATAACAAAATCAGGTGAAGGAGGACTGTCTGATAAGGCAAAAGGCCTGGTAAATGGCCATGAGTTCCACTTTAAACACCCCAAACAGGGCAGACAAGAGACAGTGTTCCACTTCAACAGAAGATGTGAGGGTATATCCCACATATTCAGAAGATTAGAGCCATTGGTATAAAAAACAATAGTATCCCAAATCTTCCACGAAAGCAGACAGAGCAAACAACAGTGCACCATGAGAGTGACGAATTCCTTTGGATTCTAGGAGAGATCCACTCGAATCCTGGACTGAGGAACTAATCAAGGGGATAGGGTGCTTGGAAAAGAACGTGAGGAACAGGTCAAAGAGAGAAGTAGCAATTGCAGTGAAGAGAAGCAAAGCAGAGCCCAAATGGTAAACCCATCTCAGGGCGGGCAGCAGGCAGGCAAAAACTCGAAGCTGTGAAAAGAGTAGGAGGGTTGAGCAGGGAAGGAATAGAAAGTGGTGTCAAAGGAAACCAGGAGGTAGAACTGCCAAACTGGAAGGAGCAGCAGTCCAGCATCAACCAGAAGACTATCGACAGGTCTAATGTAAAAGGCATTTGTGGCCAAATGGATATAATGACGGTAGACCACGTCAAAGAGGAAAGGGCAGCTGAATCATAAACTTGACAACCATAGTCCACGTAGGAGAGAGCTAAGGCCTAATAAAGGTATAGAATAGTAGAGCAATCTGCACCCAAGAGGTGTGGGCAAGGAATCTAAGGACATAGAGATTAAGGAAACAGCTAATCTTCAGAAGATGAATATGTGGCAATCAAAATAAGCTTGTTGTCAAACAGAAGATCTATAAAATGGAACTGGGAACAACAGATAGGCACTGGGCATCAACATAGAGCTCTGGATTGGGATGGGCCATAGTATAGTGACTGAAATGCACTGCCAACGATTTAAGCGGGAGGGAGAAGTATTGAAAACCATGTGGAAGTGTATTGGACAACACCTTGAAGCTGTCGATCACCAGATGCCACCGAGTAGGAACTAGCCCAGTTACAGAAATCATCCATATAGAGAGCAGGGTAAATTGTGTGACAAAGTCCAGAAGCCCATTAATAGCTATGAGAAAAAGGACATTTAATATAGAACCCTGTGGAAAACTGTACTCCTGGTTCTGCAGAGAGCTGAGAACTGTGCCAACCCGAACTTGGAATGAAGGGTGAAACACGAACTGGTGAATAAAAATTGGAAGGGAGCCTGAAGTCCCCACTCATGGAGTGTAACAAAGTTGTGATGGTGCCCAGCTGTGTCGCAGGCCTTGGGAAGATTGGAGAAAACTGTGACAAGATGGTGGCAGCTTACAAAAGGTCTCCCCTGTGGTTTCCAACGAAAGCAGATAGGCAACTGGAGACTGTCCCTTCCAAACGCCACACTGATAAGGAGACGAAACGCCCAGAGATGTGAGGAACCAACAGAGCTTATGAGCCACAATCTGTTTAACTTACAGGGACATTGATCAGATTGATCGGCCAATAATGACTGAGGTGTGACAGGTCCCTATTGGTCTTTCGTTAGACACCCAGAGGAGATATTGTTGTTGTGGAGGACTGACGTTTTGAAGCACTTGGTTGTGGATGGAATTGGGGCCAGCGGCTGTTTTGTAGAAAGAGGAGACAGCAAAAAGGACCCCAATTCAGTATAAGGTTCAGTGTAGGATTTTGCCTGACAAGGGATAAATCACAAGTGGGAAGCATCGACCCACTGTTTCTGGAGCACAAAGATGGCTGGATAGGAGGATGACGCTAAAACCATCGCAAAATGAGATACAAGTTGTTCCATGAGAACTGTTGGATCCATACAAAGGCCACCTAGGAGGTCAAGACCCATCATGGAAGATAGCCATTTGCAACCTTGGAGGGTGTGGAGCATGGTCTACACATGTGCCAAAGAGAGAGAAGAACCTAGGAAGAAGACAAAGCATGCCCAAAACACCTGACTGCTCTGTTTGATTAAGTAACAGGTTTCGACATGAAGGCATTTGATAGTAATAAGAATGGCAAGGGACAGGTGCTACTCAAGATGCTGAAAGGCTCGATGGCGATCACAGATGAAGATGGCAATGTCTGTGTTCCATCATGGGACTGGCTGGCGGCGAAATTGGCCTGTCTAGTGGGGGACTGGCGAAAATGGTGGCGCTAATAATCTTACCAGATACATCACAGACAACTTCATCGATAATACGATACTACTTGATGAAGAGAGGGTAAACACGTCCTGGGAGGTATATAGAAACCAGTCAGGGCGATGGAAATTACTCTGGTGTAATCTAGCCATCAGGGGGTGAGAATAAAACGAAAGAATTAAGAGAGTGGTCGCTAGTACATAGGTTATCATGTGGAGTGAATTACTGACAGGAGAATGGAAGTGAGCAAAAGATCAATGGCTGAGAAATTGCCATAAGCGACACTAAAATGGACCATGGATTAAGAAGGTATGGGGGCAGCTCCCAAAGGGTATGGAAAGGCAACCACAGGGGAAGAGAAAAGGAGAAAGGGTGGTACTGTGGCGAAAAGGAGGGAGGAAGGGGAAAGGAATTAACAGAGACCAAATTTGATAGATGCCATAGACACAGGGTGAAGATGGTCATATTTCTGATGGCCATCAGTTAGGATAAACAATCAATGGACTTGTGCTCACGCATCTTATTTTCCTTCTTATGAACTGGACAATCCTGCGAACATGGAGGGTAATAGTCATGACAGTTAATGCACAAGGGTGGCGGAACACAGGAACAAACCTTATGGAGTGCGCATCCACATTGCAAAAAGGGTCCTCTACACAATGGGATGGTTTGAGCCCAAAATGCGGACAGTGAAAACACCTCATGGGTGGCAGGATGTATGGCTTCATTTCACACTGTAAACCATAACCTGTACATTCTCTAGTAGGATGTACACTTCAAATGCCAGATTACATGCACTGGTATTGATGTGATTGTGCGTACAGTCTTTTTGAACACACCAAACAAACTGAACGCCTGGCTGTTCCAGAGTGGGCCAGAGTTCCTCATCAGTTCAAGGATGAGGTGCATAAGAAAAATGACACCCTGAACCATATTCAAAGACTGGTGAACAGTAATTTACACCGGGAGGTTGTCAAGATTGTCTCAGGCAGAAGGGCCACAGAGTGGTTGGCACAAAAGGTTTTGATCAATATTGAACCAAACTACGTCTTAGGCAGAATCCACTTTGCCAAACTTTTCTTTGATAGTTTCTACGAAAACTAATGGTTTGTCGGTGGTAAAAGTGTCCCCACTAGTCCTGGTCTCACGCCAAACCAACCAGTGAGCACAACCCTTCTCCCAGAGAGTGGCCAGGGAGTGAAGGCGACAGGGTCATAAGAACCAACATTTAAGAGATAGCCATAGATGAATAGCCAGCTTTTTGGAGCTTAATATGTTTCATAAGCACAGCATCCGGCCTGATGTTCCAGAATGACAAGCAACCACTCCTGGGCATACATAGGAAGGTAGCAGCTCAGGTATTAGAAGCATGATCACTGTGTTGTCAGGGGGTCTACCAAAGGAGTAAATAACAACCACACCACATAAACTGGCTACTGTGCCGGTTATATAGCATGAGAAGGACAACAGAATTGAGTAAAAGATGGAAGAGACAGTCAGGCCACATACCCAAAATACTACATAAGGTGTTGTTCTCCAGTTGGTTTACGCTATGGAGTCAAAATTTTGAAGGGCAGGTCAAACCCTAAGGAGACCAAAACGCCGAAAAAGAAGGATGAAACAAGAAGAAGAGGAACAAAATCGAAAGGGACAGCAGAACAAGGAGGATAGCTGGGCCGACATAAACAAGGACACCAAGAAAGGAGGAGGAGGGGGCAGAGGGGAAGGAATGAGGACAGGGAGGGGCATAGGGAAGGGCATGCAGCCCAGGAAGAAAGGAAGGGCCACAACAGCGTCATCCATGAACACACAAGAGTGCCGTGAACCCCTGGCGGGGCGGGGGGTGGGGGAGATGAGAAGGGGAAGGGGAATATCCCATTGTTTTAGTGGTAAATTTAAAACCTCAACCAATCAGTGCATGGTATTAAAATCATATGTAAAAACGGTGTCAAAATAATGTTATTCCTGACATACACTTGTCACGAATTTCCTCTCCCATCTCCCTCCTTACTCCAGTCAATCATTACATTTAAGATGATGGATGTAGACCAGTTCTGCCTTATACCTCATGCCTCCTGTTTCCAATATATCAGAATTTAGTACTAGAAAATTGCCGAATTCCATTATATACGTGAAAGGGCTCATGGTATCCCACCACCCACTCCACTTCTCCAGAATAAAATGTGGAGTGGCTAGGGTTTCCTCTCGGGTAGAAGGGTCGCCTGGTGCAAGTCTTTCTAGTTGACACCGCTTCGTAGACTTGCACGTCGATGGGGATCAGATAATTATGATGAAGACAACACAACATCCAGTCCCTAGGAATAGGAAATCTCCGACCTATCTGGGAATCGAACCCAGGCACCTCAGCATACTGTTCCATCGCACTGACCACTCACAGAATTTAAAGACCTCAATTACATTGTACCTCTATATGGGCTGTGCTCAGAAGTACCCAAATGACTTACATTATAAATCAAAAGCAAATAAGGGAAATGTACACACTTAGTATTTAACCGCTCATATTTAGGAGACGAAAAGGTTAAAATAAATTTTTTCCTGTACCAAATTACTGGTGGGTTATTTGGGAACAACATATTTCAGTTACAAATGTGAAACTTTTAGCACAAACCTTAAATGTCAACAAAGTAAACACTCTGTTCATACATACTTCTAGCTGTGTCATATAAGATTACATGACATGTTGTTAAAGAGTACTCACTAACATAAATCACAAGAAATTTCACTATGTCCTTCATGACATGTGCATCCTTAATGCCACCACTGCTAGCAAATATTACACTTGATCCAGTCTTCTGTGATAGGCTCCTTGTACATTTCACCACACCCTGTGCAATTCAAAACCCCTCCTTGGAAGCAAGTCGGTGTCAGGTTTTCCCTTACTTAGTTCTTCAGCATCCTCATGACCTGGGACATACACTAGTTCATAGGATTATTTGAAAGTGCAGCACATCTGTTCAGCAATTCACATACACCAGGCCACTGCAACCTATGCTAGTGCACTGTCCCAATCTTTTCAATACTTACATCACTGCAATGTCAAACAGTCACTGAGCTTTACAGTAAGGCGGTAGCATTCTCGCTACCCGAGCACAGGGTCCCAGGTTCGATTCCCGGCGGGGTCAGGCATTTTTCCTGCCTCGAGATGACTGGGTGTTGTTGTGTCGTCTTCATCATCATCATTCATCCCCATTACGGTCGGAGGAAGGCAATGGCAAACCACCTCCACCAGGACCTTGCCTAGTAAGGCGGCGAGGGTCTCTGTAAAGAAGTATGGGACTCATCATTATCACCCTGTAGATGAGAGTGCTACTGACACCATCAGCGAGCTCAAATGGTCAAGCTGTCCACAAAACTCTGTTGCATAGTTATAAAAAACGGGTATTGCAGGTAACATTTCCAATGCTTTTGTTGCCTTCTTTGTTTACCTGCACAGGGACCTTGAGAATAAAAGAGATGGCTATTATGCCACATATCGATGCAATGCAAACAATATTTTTCGCTGACCCAGTTGTGAAACGAATTAATCAATGTTCATATGGTGTACACTTTGCATTTCCTATTTTTTGTATCAATATTCTGTAAACCACTCAAGTAAATGGCTGAGGGTTCTTTCCGCAGTATCACATAAGAGGTATTGCCTCTGTACATGCTACTATTATCTTCACAGTTCGATACATAGAGGTTTGCAGTCTATTCCTAGATTTCTCTAGTAATAGTATCCAACGCTTTTAAGTGTGCTTTTACAGGACAGTTGGTTTCTGTCTTCAGGCGCCAGCCAGTCCAAATTTCTCAGGATGTCTGTGATGCTCTCTTGTGAATCAAACAAACCTGTGCTCATTTGAGCCACCCTTCTTTCTATACATCTGAAATTTTCTCATAGTTCTATTTGCCATGGGTGTAACAAAGAGCAATATTAAAATAATACACAAAATAGGTGTGTTGTAAATACTTTCTTAGTATCCTGTCAGAGCCTATGTCAACAATCCCTTTCACATCCCTAAAAACTGTTACACACAGGTGTTTGTAAAAGTTGACTGATTCCATGTGTGACTCATTAACGTAGGAATCATAGGACACTAAGTTTTAATGTTCTGTAAAGTGCACAGCACTATATTTCTGAATATTTAAAGCAAGTGCCAATCTCTGCACCAATTTTGAATCTTATTAAGATCATAGTATTTATACAGTTTTCATCTGATAACACTTCATTATGGACAACTGTGTCATCTATAAAAACTCTGAAATTACCGTTATTCTCTGCTAGTTTATTAACATAAAATATAACAGCACATCAAAACAACTCAATGGGCTATACCTGAAGTTGCTTTTACTTTGTCAATGACTCTCCCTACCAATAAAAGCTTAATTCAGTAACAAATTACATTTAACATCCCATGAAATCATACCTTCATCAATAAACATTGCTATGAAAATGAAAAATACTGTATCCATCTGACTGCACTAAATGATATATTTTAAGTAACGTGTAATAAAATTGAGACTTGGATTTCACATAATCAATGTACTTGAAATCTATGCTATCTGGCATGAATGATGTCTTTCTGTTTGAAACACTGATTCAATGATTATATCGAATATATATTGCCCAATATATATCTGCTTAGTTTATTTGGTTTTGTTTTGATTTGTTTGTTAGGGCCTTAGGATGTGAAACAGCTGAGGTCATGAAGCAGCCAATGTTGTTCTAGTAACCTATCTGTGGTACATTGCTCATAAAAATCTGAGTCATACACACAATATAACTGAAATGTCTTTTAAATGAAAACTTCTCATTAGTTTTTGAAATTGTAGCTCTTGACTTACAACATGAAGAACATTAGTGGTATAGATTTATAGAGATACTGTAATATGAGAGGCTGATTTTCAGCAGTTGTGAATGCTTTCATCATTACAGAACATCTTAACATACACAAAAATTCTGTATCATTTAGTGAAAACCAGAGAAACTGTACAATTCCCATCAATAAACATATATTAATTTCCATTAATTAAGGTAACAGAAATACATGTGTTAGACTTACACTGTCAATTAAATTTACTCACTTGCTTTATGGGCCAAATTAAAGCACTTTTTGTCATGTACTTTTGTGATTTTCGTTACTTCATCTGTGTCCCATTTTGTGTGAATTGTGTTGTTCTCTTGTTGTATTCATAGTTGAAGGTCTCTCTCTTGCCTCAAGTGCTACAACAATTGTTTGGCCAGCAGCAGTCTGATGAAGAAGAGCATATACGACAATATTACAAGGATGGAGATTTAACTTATGAGTGTATTGCTGTTACTGGTCATTTCTTCAACTGTTTTACACTAAACCCATCCCATAGAAGTCCCCCTGACTATCTCTGAATTCTGCAGCTCAAGTTTCTGAGTTCTTAACAGGCTGCTGCTACATTGCTGTTATGTCACTACTCATGAGGTAGGCTGTTGTTACTACTTGGCAGTCAGTTGCAAAATCCTCTTTGGAAATTAAGGCTGTTGGTCGTTGTGCTTTCTTAAATAATTAAGCAAAACTGTGATGTTGTGTCTGTCTCCATAGTAATTTCGTAAAATATTATTTGGACCACTGGTTTCTATTCTTTTCGAATGGTGTAGCATTCACATCTTGTGTGACGTATTTAGTTTTGTGATCCAACTGTATGCATACATTCTTAACATTACTCCATGAGCTGTACAGTTTGTTTGAGCCATAGTTAAGAAGGCTGGCCTCTGAGACAATGAGAGCGCAGTTGGCAGCGGCACGTGCTGAACAGAGTTGCTGTGCAGTGGGTTGTGTGGTGGTCCTTACAGGCACTCTGTCGAGATGACACCAGGCTGGAGAAAATGCATTGAAGATAGTGAGAAATGTGGAAAGTATGAATATTGGCTACAGCGCTAACAAATTCACACTGCACCATCTGTACAGAAGACACAGAAGTAAATTCATTCTGAGATCAATCAGTTCTAAATAAGCATTCTAACCATACAGCTGACATGGCAGAAATTTTGGAATGCTGCAGTTTTGCACTAGTATAATGTAGCACCATACAAGCTCCTGCCAAATACTTTTGAGTAATCAAATAATGTAGAGGACTGGTTAAAATATCTTACAGACTTGCAACTGGATAATGCCTTACAACCACCAATATTTCGCAATGTCAAAGTATCAGCAGTTGTTGAAGGGGTCACATCCCTGCATTAACTTGCTTGAGCATTCTATACAGCAGAATAAATTAAAGTTTCAGGTAATGACCCGACGTTTTTTGATAATTATAGGAGTATTTTCAATCACTGAGTTTTTAAAGGTTATTCAAAAATGTTTTTGAGACTGTTTCCTCAAAAGAGACGTTACATATGTTACTTTATATCTGTTATTGTCGTACCAATAAAAGTGTAACTGAAGAAGTCATACGTGTTACACAATGACAGATACGAACGAATAAAAATACAAGTAACTGCTTTTTATTGAAAAGGTAACAAAGTCATGTAGTTGAGCTTTGTTTTACTCCACATATCCTCATAATAGTGTTACCTTCTTGATAGAATGTGTATGATCTGCTCATTGTTGCACTCCCTGGCTATGTCAAAGGGGGTGTACCCCTCATGATCTCTGGCAGACCTGTGAGCTCCCACCTCAAGCAGTGCAACAGCTGCCTCAGTGCAGCCCTTTTGTGCAGTGCAGTGCAGTGGCGTCCTCCCTGTTTTACTCATGGCATTGGGGTCTGCAGCGTATGATGCCAGTAGCCGCACCACAGCTGCGTGGTCATTGAATGCAGCCCTGTGCATAGGTGTGGTGTGCTTATTGGACCTGGCATGCACATCCACCCCACTTTCAAGCAGGCATCTGACCATCTCCACATGTCCCTTGCCTGCTGCCCTGCGCAGGGCCATCTCTCTGTGTTTGTCGCTCTCCCCCATTTGTGGATCTGCCGCCAGCAACACCCGCACATCTTCCACAGCTCCCTCTGTTACTGCCTGCGACAGCCTCCTGACTCTCTCCTTGCTAGAAAGGCTCCTGCACAAAATATTGAGATTCCTGTATTTTAACACACATCCCTCACACACACATACACACATACCAGATTAAAGAAGGTATCACAGATGGGAAACTGTGAGCATTCTGATCATGCACCTGCCCACTGACCAATTAGAAATCTCCCTCCCATCATACATAGTAGTCCAAAAGGCAGTGTGTAAGGAATGGTTTTATAACAGTATCCCCCAATTAAGGTCATCACTCACTTTCCATTAAAAATTCCTACAGTCCATTTCACAACTAATTGACTTGTGATGTTTTGTCACAGTTCATTCCAGACAGTGAGTTCCTTTGACTGGCAGATGCTATTGTTATCCAATCCTTGACCTCTGAAACATATGCTTAATATAGCTACCATTATCCCTCTGGCCACATCTTACCTTCTGACGAAATGGGAAAACATGAAACTAATCACATTGTTAGGTATTTCAAAGAAACATCTTGACATGGTAGCAG
Organism: Schistocerca americana; assembly: GCF_021461395.2. Taxonomy (NCBI): domain Eukaryota; kingdom Metazoa; phylum Arthropoda; class Insecta; order Orthoptera; family Acrididae; genus Schistocerca; species Schistocerca americana. The sequence continues at coordinate 144,267,502 of NC_060129.1, read as the reverse complement.
GGAATTTCAGTTCAGTTATTCGTAAATTTTCTGACACACTGTCGCCAAATAGAAAAAATTACTGGTTTTCCACAATATTTGTCACTCGAAATATTTCAGATACAAAAATAATACTAAATCCATTCTCCCCACCTCCTCTCTCTCCCTCCCTTTCTCTCCCCCCCCCCCTCTCTCTCTCTCTCTCTCTCTCTCTCTCTCTCTCTGTCTCTGTCTCTCTCTCTCTCTCTCTCACACACACACACACAGTGTGTGATGGTGCATGCAAATTAATACATGTCCACACATAATCAGCCATCAACTAAAAGCAGACATGCACACTTACATACAGGCTCACATACTCAACCATGTTCAGTCATTTGCACACTTCTTAACTAGATTCTTGTGCCTTCCATGTGTCTGAATGCAGCAGCACAATCTGTAGGCTTGGATAGTAAATTAATATTTCATGCACTTGTGTACATTACCATCAGACATCTCTTCCTGTAAACCAGCCTTGGCTTCTTGAACACACTGTATGCCTCACATTATTGATGTAAGTACTGAGAAACAACACTGTGTCATTGGTATGTGAGAACCTCATTAAAATAAACACAACAAACCATACCTATATTCTGTTTCCAAAAAATATGTGTTACATGCGGAGACAAGTAAAATACAACAAATTATTTATAAATCAAAGGTAATTAAAAATAAATTCATTTCTCATTCTGTCGAAGGAAATGTTACAGCTGAAAAATCCAGTGTAAATCAACCATGCACCCAGTATCTTTTTCTTTAAATACCATATGCACATGCAGATGTTGATCTAGCTGTTTTCAACTGGAAATGAGTTTGTACAAACAAGCAGATCTTAGTGTTCTAACAATTATATGAAATGATTCATATATTTCCCCTCTAATGGCGAGATACACTACGTGAATTTTATAGGAGTATACAGTGGCAACGACCTGGAAGCAGTTTTGACCACCACAGTGATTTCCTAGGCATGACCAGGCGAATCCTGCATACATCTGGAGGATATCCCAGATCACACACACGCGCAGAGTGATATGGAATACTAACACTGGTAATACTTCCTTTTAAGATACACAGAGCTATGACAGATGTCAAGGTCATGTACTGATCCTACAAGTGTGGATCAAACCATGGACTGATGACCTCAGAAGTTAAGTCGCATAGTGCTCAGAGCCAATTTGAATCAAACCATGAACTGTCGATTCAGCAACTTCAGTATGGAGCGACCAAAGTGGTTCATGTACAAACATCTGTATCTGTGCCTATCACCTGCCCTGTTGTAATGACAATCCCAACCTGGTGGATCAGAGACTCTCTACCATGTGCTCCCATCATTACAGTACATGTCGTTGAACCAGCATTTCAATTGGCAACTAGTCATCTCATTTTCACTTCCAATGCAAGAACCCACTTGCTCCAGTTCATTACATATTCTGGAAGGCTGTGTTAGTGGAAGTCTACATTCTGTATGCTGGAAGATTCATGAGGGAATTTCAGTGCAACTGGGTAATTGGTAGTTAAGAGAAGGGGAATTATGTACTTTACATCCATTGTGGTAGCAGCCATCTACGTCATCTACAGTGGCAGGTGGTTCTGCTTTGGATGTGTGGTTACTTGGACTGGCAGTTAACGCCAGCCTATGGGGATGTGCCTGAGGTGTGAAATGAGGACAGCTTCCCACTACACTCTGATGAGCTGTGGCGAGAAAACAGCCTATGAAACAGTTTGGTGAGGGGCGTTCCTCTCATTAGTGTCAGTGAGTAGAACGAATGAGTTATGAACTGGGCAACAAATAACTGCATGTATGAATGTGGAGGCAGTCTCAAGGCCTACAAGGTGCTGTTCCAGAAAGTTTACCACTCACTTTATCTCACCACTTTCTCTACAATTCTGTTCAAAAACTGCACGCTTATTAACTTCAGTAACAGCAATAAATCAGTCCAAACTGCCACAGGGTTGCCAGCAATCAGTTTCTACAATTACTGGTTGCTTTGTCATATTTGGAGTACTGTATGTACAAATTCTGAAGAAGAGATTGCAGGAGATGGATAAAGCTAATGATTTAGTTACAATGTTATGGACACTATCTAAACAAAAAAATTATTACTCTTCAAGTTTTATAACTTTATGATTCTGGAAATAATATTTTCGTTTAGAAATTTTTTTCCTCTCTTTTTTCTGAAGAAAAATCTGAATTTTTCTGAAGAAAAATGTTTCATCTGATGATAGCTGGCTGCAAAAAGAAGGTAATCTGGAAATATTATTGTATTATCTTCAGAAGGATCTGTATGTGCCATACACAAGCAATAATGTAAGTGAAATGCACTGTAAAGAAATGAATGAGTCAGTCCTGACTGAATCAATGAAGAAGACATAAAAGGGAATTTCAGTGCAGACCTCTCAGTTATGGCCAACATGCAATGTAATAAACCTGTGATGCCAGTTCAAAATTTTTGTCATGCCATCACTAAGGCGTGATTTCCTGTTCAGCATGAGCACTTATCTTAAACCTTTCTTTTTAATCCGTCAATTTAACAGAAAATTAGAGGAGTTCTTTACTCCTGAAGTCTAAGAGTCTTCAATATTCCTTTTCATTAAAATTGTGATTCAGTGTCAGGAGATCAGTCTAATGTGGATGAAGAATATGCATCAGTTTTATGTTATCTCAAGCGATCTTTTATCATCATCCAATTCCATGCATCCTTCTGTCTACTAATGTCATTATATGTGGTGCAGACATGGACCTGAAGAAGTCATCTACATTACTTCTCTGATATTGATCACATCATTAATTACATCCTATCAGCTGGCTTTGATTTGGGAGGGCAGCATGGGATATTTCTGTAGTATTTCTTGTTAATAACTGGTATACATGTACTATTATCGAATATATTCTGGTTGGTGTGTCATCTCGCCAATGTTGATCGGGATGACTTTGCTAGGATACTCCAGTGCCATAAAAAGACATTTGGATGTAGAACTGAGGGGGTTCCTCTTCTATGATGCCAGAACCATTGCTTCAAGTCCAACGTCAGTGATTCCCAGCAGTACTCCCATTTGCTGTTACATTCTGATAATAAAGACACTCTTGAAGATATTGCCATGTCATACTAAGTGGTATAATACTGTTCTGTTAGCAAATGTGTCAGGCAGTGGAAGAATCCTGCTAATTATTTATTATATCGATAGCATATGTGTTCATGAAGATTACCATTTTTAATTTAGTAGAATTTCTTGTTTCACAGCCCATTATCGTTGCAAGGATTGCCATACATTTATGCTCACAGTTAACTAAAATGATGTCTCCCAAACAAATGAAAACAGCAACTATTTAGGTTATTAATAGACATGCCTAATTCCATGACTTGGGGATTTTTATAATCACTTTTCAGTCCTGTTAGTTGGACACATATTGTCAAAATTTGTTTGTTTTCCTGCATATCTCCCTTCTTGTTGATCAGCAAACTGATTTTATGCGCATCCTCCTGACATATCGTCTTCAAGTTGAAAAATATTCTACTAATTCGAGACAGGTTCCATGTCAGCTGCATGTAACGTTGCAGGCCACAGCCATTCTTATCGAATGGCCTTTTTAACAACAATAATGTCTTAAGTTATTCTGTAATGTTGACTGTGGAGGTCTTATCTTTTCTACTGTTAAACATCATGTTAGTCATCTTTTTGAAGTTAAGTTAGTCATACATGTTGTCAAAGCACACAAGCAATATGGCTCATTCTGATCTGTGGGTCAGATATAATATGTACCTGTATATTCTGTCAACTGGTCTAGCATCCTCATAACTTCATTTAAACTTTATTGGTATTAGCCTAGATCCTTATTTAGTAGTGGCTTTTGTCTGCTTTTGACCAGGAATGCTAAAATTTGTAGGCAGCATTAAGTAACATCAATCTATAGCCTTGCAGTGACATTCATAGTTCTTTGAGATGAATGCTACTAGACCCTCGATAGGAAATAATGATCCTCCTTAAAGTTCATTGTATACATTTGTGGAGTCTCTCCCAATCATAGCCAATAAATGTTCAAAAAATTTGAAAGACATTTCATTAATTCCTTATTCTCCATTTCTGAAGATGATTTGATCATCTTGCATATTTCTTGTTTGGTGAAAAGTAGAAGTATATTGTCGGTAGATATGCAGCACAGGCTTTAGATAAGTGACGTTGAATTCCAGGAACTGGTATAATAAGAAGGGGGGGGGGGGTCATTCCAGCATCTGGTAACAACTTACAAGGTGTCGTCAGGTTACATCTGAGGTAAGTGAGCAAGATCGCCCCCATTCCCTTCCCCCCAGGGAACCCCTGCCCACTTCCCTTCCACCTCTCCCTCCACTAACCCCATTTCTCTCTAGACAAATAGGAGGGCTTAAAAATGCAGGAAACTTGTAGACAAATAGGAATCGTGTATCCCATCCTCTCCTTCCTTTCAATATTAAGAATCCATTCTGGGTGTGTGCTTTCATTCAAGGACTGATGAAGGCTGTAATGGAACAACGATCAGGTTGTAAGTATTTGTTATAAATATTTATATTAATATTCCAGTTACCTATGTTTCGTAAATTGAGGTCCTTAGTCGGCAGTGACAGGATTAGTGTGTGAGTATTTGTTATAAATAATTTTATTGTTATAACAGTTACTCTAGTTTCGTTATTTTAGGTCTGTCGGCTGTAGTGAGAGATTTACGATGTGGTTATTGGTTGTAAAAGAATTTATGGTTATTCCATTTACACAAGTTGCGTCCCACTGTTCTCAACATCATGGCATAATTCTCTCAGCCAATCACAATGGAACCTGTCCCCAAAAATATCTGAATGCTCTATCAATCATGCACTGCTGCACTCCATTTGAATCCTGTTCTTTGCAGAATAATTGTTAGGTTGTTAATATATTTGTGTTGTTCCAGATGCACAAAGTGTCTGTGATCTTGTACTGCTAATTTACTGATTTCCATCTATATCATAAGCAATTGCCTTAGTACATTATTTAACAACAAATACTCCCTTCTAGAGACGTTAACTGCAAAACAAATAAATTCTTGTTACATACAAAGAGTACATTACCGGTGTGTGTATGATTCAAAATGAAGCCATTGTCCTACTGCACAAAAAGTGGTGTCACGGAATATTCTGCAAAAAAGACCATGAGTTTTAGTCCTCCAATATCTATCAGCCGTACCGTAGGTGCAACCACAATGGAGGGGTATCTGTTGAGAGGCCAGACAAACGTGTGGTTCCTGAAGAGGGGCAGCAGCCTTTTCAGTAGTTGCAAGGGCAACAGTCTGGATGATTGACTGATCTGGCATTGTAACAATAACCAAAACGGCCTTGCTGTGCTGATACTGCGAACGGCTGAAAGCAAGGGGAAACTACGGCCGTAATTTTTCCCGAGGGCATGCAGCTTTACTGTATGATTAAATGATGATGGCGTCCTCTTGGGTAAAATATTCCGGAGGTAAAATAGTCCCCCATTCGGATCTCCGGGCGGGGACTACTCAAGAGGATGTCGTTATCAAGAGAAAGAAAAGTGGCGTTCTACGGATCGGAGCGTGGAATGTCAGATCCCTTAATAGGGCAGGCAGGTTAGAAAATTTAAAAAGGGAAGTCGATAGGTTAAAGTTAGATATAGTGGGAATTAGTGAAGTTCGGTGGCAGGAGGAACAAGACATCTGGTCAGGTAAATACAGGGTTATAAATACAAAATCAAATAGGGGTAATGCAGGAGTGGGTTTAATAATGAATAGGAAAATAGGAATGCGGGTAAGCTACTACAAACAGCATAGTGAACGCATTATTGTGGCCAAGATAAATACGAAGCCCACACCTACTACAGTAGTACAAGTTTATATGCCAACTAGCTCTGCAGATGACGAAGAAATTGAAGAAATGTATGATGAAATAAAAGAAATTATTCAGATAGTGAAGGGAGACGAAAATTTAATAGTCATGGGTGACTGGAATTCGAGTGTAGGAAAAGGGAGAGAAGGAAACGTAGTAGGTGAATATGGATTGGGGCTAAGAAATGAAAGAGGAAGCCGCCTGGTAGAATTTTGCACAGAGCACAACTTAATCATAGCTAACACTTGGTTTAAGAATCATGATAGAAGGCTGTATACATGGAAGAACCATGGAGATACTAAAAGGTATCAGATAGATTATATAATGGTAAGACAGAGATTTAGGAACCAGGTTTTAAATTGTAAGACATTTCCAGGGGCAGATGTGGACTCTGACCACAATCTATTGGTTATGACCTGTAGATTAAAACTGAAGAAACTGCAAAAAGGTGGGAATTTAAGGAGATGGGACCTGGATAAACTGAAAAAACCAGAGGTTGTAGAGAGTTTCAGGGAGAGCATTAGAGAAAAATTGACAGGAATGGGGGAAAGAAATACAGTAGAAGAAGAATGGGTAGCTTTGAGGGATGAAGTAGTGAAGGCAGCACAGGATCAAGTAGGTAAAAAGACGAGGGCTAGTAGAAATTCTTGGGTAACAGAAGAAATATTGAATTTAAATGATGAAAGGAGAAAATATAAAAATGCAGTAAATGAAGCAGGCAAAAAAGAATACAAACGATCAAAAATGAGATCGACAGGAAGTGCAAAATGGCTAAGCAGGGATGGCTAGAGGACAAATGTAAGGCTGTAGAGGCTTATCTCACTAGGGGTAAGATAGATACTGCCTAAAGGAAAATTAAAGAGACCTTTGGAGATAAGAGAACCACTTGTATGAACATCAAGAGCTCAGATGGAAACCCAGTTCTAAGCAAAGAAGGGAAAGCAGAAAGGTGGAAGGAGCATATAGAGGGTCTATACAAGGGCAATGTACTTGAGGACAATATTAAGGAAACGGAAGAGACTGTAGATGAAGATTAAATGGGAGATGCAATACTGCATGAAGACTTTGACAGAGCACTGAAAGACCTGAGTCGAAATAAGGCCCCCAGAGTAGACAACATTCCATTGGAACTACTGACGGCCTTGGGAGAGCCAGTCCTGACAAAACTCTACCATCTGGTGAGCAAAATGTATGAAACAGGCGAAATACCCTCAGACTTCAAGAAGAATATAATAATTCCAATCCCAAAGAAAGCAGGTGTTGACAGATGTGAAAATTAATAAGTCACAGCTGCAAAATACTAACGCGTATTCTTTACAGACGAATGGAAAAACTAGTAGAAGCCGACCTCAGGGAAGATCAGTTTGGATTCCGTAGAAATATTGGATCACGAGAGGCAATACTGACCTTAGGACTTATCTTAGAAGAAAGTTCAAGGAAAGGCAAACCTACGTTTCTAGCATTTGTAGACTTAGAGAAAGCTTTTGACAATGTTGACTGGAATACCCTCTTTCAAATTCTGAAGGTGGCAGGGGTAAAATACAGGGAGCGAAAGGCTATTTACAATTTGTACAGAAACCAGATGGCAGTTATAAGAGTCGAGGGACATGAAAGGGAAGCAGTGGTTGGGAAGGGAGTGAGACAGGGTTGTAGCCTCTCCCCAATGTTATTCAATCTGTATATTGAGCAAGCAGTAAAGGAAACAAAAGAAAAATTCGGAGTAGCTATTAAAATCCATGGAGAAGAAATAAATACTTTGAGGTTCGCCGATGACATTGAAATTCTGTGAGAGACAGCAAAAGACTTGGAAGAGCAGTTGAACGGAATGGACACTGTCTTGAAAGGAGGATATAAGATTAACACCAACAAAAGCAAAACGAGGCTAATGGAATGTAGACGAATTAAGTCGGGTGAAGCTGAGGGAATTAGATTAGGAAATGAGGCACTTGAAGTAGTAAAGGAGTTTTGCTATTTGGGGAGCAAAATAACTGATGATGGTCGAAGTAGAGAAGATATAAAATGTGGACTGGCAATGGCAAGGAAAGCGTTTCTGAATAAGAGAAATTTGTTAACACAGAGTATAGATTTAAGTGTATGGAAGTCGTTTCTGAAAGTATTTGTATGGAGTGTAGCCATGTATGGAAGTGAAACATGGACGATAAATAGTTTGGACTAAAAGGGAATAGAAGCTTTCAAAATGTGGTGCTACAGAAGAATGTTGACGATTAGATGGGTAGATCCCATAACTAATGATGAAGTATTGAATAGAATTGGGAAGAAGAGGAATTTGTGGCACAACTTGACAAAAAGAAGGGACCGGTTAGTAGGACATGTTCTGAGGCATCAAGGAATCACAAATTTAGCATTGGAGGGCAGTGTGGAGGGTAAAAATCGTAGAGGGACACCAAGAGATGAATACACTAAGCACATTCAGAAGGATGTGGGTTGCAGTAAGTACTGGGAGATGAAGAAGCTTGCACAGGATAGGGTAGCATGGAGAGCTGCATCAAACCAGACTGAGGACCACAACAACAACAACAACAACAATGCAGAAATTCCATAGTACATTGCTATGAGCAAATACCACTGCTCATTATTTTAACAACATTGACCAAGTTCTCATCGCTCATTGCTGATAAGAGATTTACTGATTGTCCATCAGCATCCCAAAAGACGCACACGTAAATACAGATGAATTAGCCTTGTTTCGAATCTACATGGAACTATCCACAACACCGCTGGCGTCAACGTTCTCAGTAAAAGACTCCAGCAAGTGCTCCTATCTGTCCGAGGCACGCAACGTGTCTGAGGCGCATTTAGTTAAATGTCGAGCCAGGGGAGCATCACCACAGTCCCATCTTTCGGGCAACACTAGCTCATTCGCTACAGGATTCTTTTTTCGAGTCCTCAGTCTTCTGACTAGTTTGACGCGGCCCGCCTCCAATTTCTCTCCTGTATCGACCTCTTCATCTTAGAGTAGCACTCGCCCACATATTCCTCCTCTCCGACTCTGCCCAGAACCTCCTCATTCCTTACCCTATCAGTCTACTTAATTTTTTGCGTTAGTCTGTAGCACCACATCTCAAATGCTTCGATTCTTTTCTCCAGTTTTCCCACAGTCCATGTTTCACTACCATACAATGCGGTGCTCCAAACGTACATTCTCAGAAATTTCTTCCTCAAATTAAGGCCGATATTTGATGCTAGTAGACTTCTCTTGGCCAGGAATGCCCTTTTTGCCAGTGCTAGTCTCCTTTTTATGTCATCCTTGCTCTGCCCGTCATTGGTTATTTTGGTGCCTACATAGCAGAATTCCTTAACTCCATCTACATTGCGACAATCAATCCTGATGTTACATTTCTCGTTGTTCTAATTTCTGCTACTTCTCATTAATTTCTTCGATATAGTCTCAGTCCATTACCTGTGCTCATTAGACTGTTCATTCCATTCTGCAGATCATGTAATTCTTCTTCACTTTCGATCAGGATAGCAATGTCATCAGCAAATCGTATCATTGATATCCTTTCACCTTTTAATTCCACTCCTGAACCTTTCATTACTTCCATCATTGCTTCTTCAGTGTAGAGATTGAACAGTAGGGGCGAAAGACTACATCCCAGTCTTACACCCTACGGCCTACTTAATCCGAGCACTTAGTTCTTAAGGCCCGTCCACACACAACGATCTGTCTGCGCAAATGTCTGCGCACATCACATCTGCGCAGACAGATCGTTGCGTGTGGACAGAAGATTTGCACCAACCTGAGGTGTGTGCAAACCTGGAAGTTGGAGTTGGAGGTTTGAGCGAAACCTCTCAAATCTGTGGGTTCAAACCACATCTGCGCAGACAAGTTGGAGCGTGTGGACAGGAGATCGCCGCAAATCTGGCGCGAAACAGCTGTTTGCTCAGTCTGGTGTTTGTATTTGTGCGCACAGGGCATTAAAATGGCTGATACTCGTCAGTGTTCTCGAGAGTTTGTTAGTGAATTCATTGAAATATATAGAAACCACCCATGTTTCTGGAAGATTAAAAGTAAAGAATATAGTGACCGAGACAAAATGACAGTACCATACAATGCTCCAATTGAAAAACTGCGGGTAGTTGACCCCTCGGCAAAGAGAGAAATAGTAATAAAAAAATAAAAAATTCTTTGCGAACTGTTTACCGAAAAGAGTTATCCAAAGTACAGAAACCTAGAAGATCTGGTGTAGGAGTAGATCAAGTATACCAGCCAACGTTATGGTATTTTGATCTGCTTGGCTTTCTTAAGGTTCGCCCTGCAAATCTCGCAGTAAATTTACGTGAGAAAACTGCTTTCGCTTTACCAGCCACTGTCTACACCATTTTGACTGCTTTCTCTGTTTCCTGCGGTTGGTCTGAATGTTTTTTGCAACGCAAGTTGCGAACACAGACCACAACAGAACTTCCTCCATTTCTATATATCAAAAGAACCGAATTAAATTTTTGACGTTTACGGGGAGCGTAGTCGCTAGCCACTGATATTTCTTTTCTCCACCGACAGATGGCGGGCGAGTAGTAGATTGGGGTTTGTGTAGTGTGAACACACCACATTTGCAGCGATCTTTTGCATGTACAGACATCTGCGCCGATGTCTGCGCAGACAGATCGTTGCGTGTGGACCGGGCTTTAGTCGTCCACTCTTATTATTTCCACTTGACTATTGTACAGAATGTATATTACCCGTCTCTCCCTATAGCGTACCCCTATTTTTACAAAAAATTGGAACATCATGTACCACTTTACATTTCTCAACGCTTTTTCCAGGTCGACAAATCCTATGAACGTGTCTTGATTTTTCTTTAGTCTTACTTCCATTATCAACCGCAACATCACAATTGCCTCTCTGGTGCCTTTACCTTTCCTGAAGCCAAACTTATCTTCATCTAACACATCCTCAATTTTCTTTTATATTCTTCTGTGTATTATTGTCAGCAGCTTGAATTCTTCTGTGTATTATTGTCAGCAGCTAGAATGGATGGGTAATTAAGCTGATTGTGCGAAAATTCTCGCACTTGTCAGCCCTTGCAGTCTTCAGAATTGTGTGGATGTTTTTCCGAAAGTCAGATGTTACGTCGCCACATTCTACACACCAACGTGAATAGTCGTTTTGATGCCACTTCGCGGGCCGGTGTGGTCGTGCGGTTCTAGGCGCTTCAGTCTGGAACCGCGTGACCGCTACAGTCGCAGGTTCGAATCCTGCCTCGGGCTTGGATGTGTGTGATGTCCTTAGGTCTTTAGGTTTAAGTAGTTCTAAGTTCTAGGGGACTGATGACCTCAGATGTTAAGTCCCATAGTGCTCAGAGCCATCTGAACCATTTTTTTGATGCCACTTCCCCCAAAGAGTTTAGAAATTATGATGGAATGTGATCTATAGCTCCTGCGTTATCTGACCCTAAGTCTTTCAAATCTCTATTAAATTCTGATTCTAATACTGGATCCCCTATCCCTTCTAAATCGACTCCTGTTTCTTCTTCTATCACATCAGTCCAATCTTCCCCAACGTAGAGGCCTTCAGTCTACTCTTTCCACCTAACTGCTCTCTCCTATGCCTTTAGCAGTGGAATTCCCTTCCCGCTCTTAATGTTAACACCCTTGCTTTTCATTTCACCAAAGGTTGTTTTGACTTTCCTATATACTGAGTCAGTCCTTCCGACAATCATTTGTTTTTCGTTGTCTCCACATTTTTTGTGCACTTATTTTGTCTTAGCTTCTCTGCACTTCCTAATTATTTCATTCCTCAGCGGCTTCTATTTCTGTATTCCTGAGTTTCCCTGAATATTTTTGTGTTTCCTCCTTTCATCAATCAGCTTAAGTATTTCTTCTGTTACCCATGGTTTCTTCACAGTTATCTTCTTTGTACCTGTGTTTTTCTTTCCAATTTCTGTGGTTGTCGTTTTTAGAGATATACACTCCTCTTCAACTGTACTGCCATTTGAGCTACTCCTTATTGCCGTATCTATAGCCTTAGAGAATTTCAAGCGTATCTTGCCATTCCTTAGTACTTCCCTATCCCACTTCATTGTATATTGGTTCTTCGTGACTAATCCCATAAACTTCAGCATACTCTTCATCACTACTACATTGTGGTTTGAATCTATATTCGCTCCTGGGTACACCTTACAATCCAGTATCTCATTTCGGAATCTCTGTCTGATCATGATGTAATCTAAACTTCCCGTATCACACGGCCTTTTCCACGTATACTTCCTCCTCTTGTGATTTTTGAATTGAGTATTCGTTGTTACTAGCTGAAATTTATTACAGAACTCAATTAGTCTTTCTCCTTGTCCCAATCCCATACTCTTCTGCGAACTTTTCTTCCACTTCTTCCTCTACAACTGCACCCAGTCCCCATGACTATCAGATTTGCATCTTCCTTTACGTACTGTATTACCCTTTCAGCATCTTCATATACTTCCTCTACTATTCATCTTCAGCTAGCGATTGCAGTGTGTGTACCTGAACTATGGTTGCCACTTCCCCCAATAATTTTAGAAATTCTGATGGAATTAGTGTTGGTTTTCTGTCCATTCTGATAAGAACAACCCTATCACTGAACTCTTCACTGCAACACACTCTCAGCCCTACCTTCTGTTCATAACGAATCCTACGGCGGTTATACCATTTTCTGCCGTTGTTATCCTATACTCATCTCACCAGAAATCCTTTTCTTCTTTCCATTTCAGTGCACTGACCCCCACTGTATCTAGACTGAGCGTTTGCTTTTCCGATTTTCAAGCTTCCCCATCACTTTCAAGCTTCTGACATTCCAGACCCCAACTTGCAGAATGTCATCCTTTCATTGTTTATTCAATCATTTTCTCATGGTCACGTAATGCTATGTTAGTGATAGGTTCGATCAACATGCATGTGTTACGTGAATTCAAAACAGAATAGCTGGGTTGAAGACGACGTACAATCCATGGTTCAAGATCAATGTTACTAAATGGATTGATATGAAAAATATAATAACGTTGTCAGAAAAAAATGTGTTTTGTGATCAAATACAGGGTGTCCATAAAGACACTTTACAACTTCAAAATTTTATTACATGGCAGTTGTTAAAATATTTTAACAAAATTTCTATTAACGTAATCAGCGTTTACTGAAGTTTTTATATATACTAAAGTTTTGTGTTTCAGATACTGTGTTGATGGAAGGAACTGAACCTCTATAAAATGGCAACTGCTCAACAGAAGGCACAATGTGTGTCCTGGTTTATTGAGACAAACTCGGATGGTGAGACTCAACGAAACTTCAGAACGAAGTATGGAAGAGATCCACCATCGCGCCCTTCAATCCGTGCATGGCACAAAAAATTTATGGAGACAGGGACAGTGTTGGATAAAGGGAGGAGCAGGCGGCCAAGAACCTGCGACGAAAACATCGATCGCGTTTTAAACGTCTTCATTCGTTCACCTACTGCTGCCAGAAAGTTGCAACTACCACGTCAAGCTGTGCATAAGGTCCTCCACAGGATCTTACGGTTGTACGGTTACAAAGTGCAACTGTTGCAGACACTTGTGCCAAATGACAAGTCAAAACAGACAGAGTTTGCATTCAACATGCTGGAACGCATTTCGGAGGATGAAACATTCCTCAAGTGAGTTTGTTTCAGTAACGAGGCAACTTTTCATGTTTCTTGGACATTAAACAGGCACAGTGTGAGAATCTGGGGATCTGAACACCCCCATGTGACTAGGGAGCTTCACTGGGATAGTCCAAAAGTGAATGTGTGGTGTGGAATCATGTGCAACCGAATAATCGGTCCATTTTTCTTCAACGAGTGAACAATTACTGCAGATGTTTAGCTCGACCTTCTGACGGAACATGTAGCACCGCAATTGTTTGACTTACAACCAACTATCATTTTCCACCACATTGGGGACTGCATGTTCGTTGGTTCCTCAATGAAATATTTCCAGACAGATGGATTGGGAGGGATGGGTCAATTCCTTGGGCACCGCGTTCGCCAGATATCACTTCACTGGACTTTTTTTTATGGGGGTATGAAACGCAGATATGGGACATTGCTGACTTGAAGCAAAGGATTCGTAATGCCATTGCCACCATTGATGCTACAGCGAACATGGCAAGAAATCGAGTACGGTCTTGATGTGCTTCTGCAACTAAAGGCGCCCATATGGAGGCCTGTTAAACACTGTCAAAAACACTTTTATGAACACTACTTACAATAAAAGAAATATTGTTAAAATATTTCAACAGCTACTGTTGTAATAAAATTTTGAAGTTGTAAAGGGACTTTATGGACATCCTGTATATTTAGAACTATCTTTAGATGTGAGATACGTAATTTAAGTATAAAAATTCACTAAAGTCATGTCGTAATTTGTTGAATCGAACAGTACAACTGAAGTAAAAAACTTCTGAGAAGAAAAGATTCATTGCAACTGTCCTAAGGACAATTAGTCTCACTAGACTTTTTCTGCTGCCTTTGGGAAGGCGGTGCTGTTTCGGCAGTACGTAACCCCAAATACTAAGCGTTGTACCCAGTATTGGTTCTATAAGTTTTCGACTCCAGTAACTGGACTGATGAATCTGTTGCCACGTAGATGAACAGCCTGTCATCCACTGCCTCCAAACATTAAGAAGTGTAATGTTTAACGACTTCCATACTGATTTTGAAATATATTTTGCCAATGATGAAAAGAGAATCATCCCTCAGGGAACACAGAATTCCACCAATATAACTGCCAGTATTGCTGTTTGTATAACCGATATGCAAATTAAATAAGTAGAATTATACACACAGAGAGCATAGATTTATAATTCACTATCTGGCATTATTGCCTGGCCAGTTTTTCGATAATTATTCCAAACTAAAACCTTTGGAGTACCTGTGAAACTTTGACAGACCTAGTCCGACCGTATTCTGCGGTATTAGTTTACAAGAAAGTATATAAATGTGTGCCATCGTTGTTGTGTGGTCATGGATTGAAATATTATAAGAATCGACAGGCAGCCAGCTGTATTTAAGCTATGGTTAAAGTTATCAATCCATGTTTGTTGTAGCATATATAAGCGTGGGGCTGCACAGTTAAATCGTGTGTTAGATGACCTTTTTTTTTTTTTTTTTTTTTTTTTTTTTTTTTTTTTTTTTTTTTTTTTAAGAAACAGTTTGTGAATGCTCTAGCCAGGCGGGGAACCAGTATCACAGTTGAAAGAAAAAGTGACCGACACCAGGTAAGGTATATACTTGTAAATTTACGCAAAGACTATGAAAAATACGGAAAAAGACGTAAAAAATGTTTAAAACATATAAAATTCCGGAAAAATAAAAAAAATGGTAAATAAAAATCCAGAAAAAATGTTGAATCTCATGCACTGTAGTAGAATTGTCTTCAGTGATACGTCCTGCTTAGAACTGAGCCCCGATGACCAGAAAAGTTTTGAGACGCCCCAGACAGCAGTGGTGTAGCAGCCCGAATGTAATCCCCAATACAGTCAGACAACCAGGAGTGATGGTCTGGGATACCATTCCTTTTCATAACTGGACCCCTTCGGTTTTCACTCGCACCACCTTTGCAGGACAGTGGCATGTACACAATATTTTACACCCTGTTTTGCTGCCCTTCATGGCGAGCCATCCTGGGCTAACATTTCAACAAGGTAATGCCCACCTGCACATGGCGAGAGATTCTACCGCTTGTTTTCGTGCTTGCCAAACGTAACGTTGGCTACCACGATCGCCAGATCTCTCCCAAACTGAGAACGTTTGAGGTATCATGGGCAGAGCCCACCAACCTCCTCGGAGTGTTGACGATCTAATGCTCCAGTTTTACAGAATTTGGCACGGTTTTCCAGAAGGTGGGACTGTGATGGTACTCACCCAAGCTAGACATTTAAATAAGCGCGCCACAGACATGTTGCGTTTCTCACACAGATATGAGTATTTTGCTGGGAACACTGACGTCAATGATGTGGTGACTAAGTTCCTTACAGACTTGCTACGAGGCTAATGCATCTCTATTCACAAGTGCTTCTTTCGAGATGCTGAGCCAGAATCAGTAAAAACGTTATCAATAATGAAGAAAAATGGCTCTGAGCACTATGGGACTTAACTTCTGAGGTCATCAGTCCCATAGAACTTAGAACTACTTAAATCTAACTAACCTAAGGACATCACACACATCCATGCCCAAGGCAGGATTCGAACCTGCGACCGTAGCGGTCGCGCGGTTCCAGACTGTAGCTCCTAGAACCGCTCGGCCACTCCGGCCGGCATTAATGGAGAGATGAGATCTTCATCGATATTGTTAAAATAATTTGCTTATAAAAATGAATTGTGGAATGTTTGCGTCAGGTGAGTCAGAAGCTTGTGGACAGTGTCAGTTGACTCATTGAGATTTGCTGAGACGCAATGCGCGATCGCAACATCTATGGCTGCCTGTATATTTTACTGGCAGAGGTGCTTTCACCTCAAAGTCTCTATGTCTTGGTATTTAGATTTTTTTGTAATATACTACCAGTGTTCCATATTAGTTTTGTTCACTCATTTTTAAATACACTGATCGTAAATCTTGTTTTATGTCGAATTAAGTCCTTTGTTAATTCTGTGTTGCATCACACCAGGGGACGATTTAAATAATGTCTACAGTGAATTGTCAAAACCAATTGTAATACTGCATTTCCTGTCATTAGCTGGCTGTAAGGTCAATTTCCAAAAGACAATACATTAAAAAAAAACTTCGTCAGAGTGTTATTTTCAGACCACATTCGTTCTCAGAATGCATATGCTGGTGCCCAATATGCAGGTAGCTGCCCTAATGTTAAGATCAATTAAGTTTGACACTTGGGCAAAGTGCAATTTGATTCTGAAGACTCCGTCACACACGTAGATCTGCTATTTACAAGATCCACGCACCCCTTTCAGAATACCACTTCCTGACAGATATAGTTTACATTTCTTCTGTTGTTGTTTAAGTTTTGGACCCCAATCATTTTCTCTCATAGCAGAGCAATGTGTTTTGTTTGTTTTGACACAAAGAATGGTAACAAGTCTAGTTCACTAAAATATAAAAGGGATAAGCGAACAGGTTACAATTATGGATGATGTTCTCACTCATGATTTCCAAACACTACCACTAAAGGTTCTTCGATGCAAGATTTTGTAGTAAGAGAAGCCACGGTCCTCCATCGAATCCATCCTCCCACCCCATCCACCCTCCCCCCATAGCTCCATAGCTGCTATTCCCATATATCTCGTGCGAGAAAATCTGACACTAGTGTTTCAAAATAAAAGGTCAGTATATCAGTTTGAGACATTTTTTTTTTTTTTTTGGTTGGGTTTAAGGGCGCTCAACTGCTGAGGTCATTAGCGCCCAGTCACTGTTGTTAGAGCACATGGAATCTGGTAAAACTCAAGGGGATGGAGGGGACACCAGAAGGACCTGACAAAGATGCAGACAAAATAAGTAAAAAGATTAAATGTCTTTGGACAAGCCAGTTAAAGTTATAAAACGCAGAATACGAGCAGCTGCTCGAGCGTCATCAGCTAAAACATCCGGTAAAGTAGATGGCAGGGACAGGACAACACGAAATTGACTAAAACGGGGACACGACAATAAAACATGGCGCACTGTTAATGCCTGACCACAAGGGCACTGCAGGGCTGGGTCACCGGAGAGCAGGTAGCGGTGGCTAAACCGGCAATGCCCAATCCGCAACCTGGTCAGAAGGACCTCCTCGCGCCGAGATGGTCGGGAGGATGTTATCCAAGCAGTTGGTAGCGGTTTTACTGCCCGGAGCTTGTTTCCTTGGAGGGATGACCAAGCATCCCACCACAACGACACAAGCCTCTTACATACATCCCCACGAACGTCAGATGACGGGACACAATGGGAGGCTGGCCGAGGCAGGAGGACTGCAGCCTTGGCCGCAGCATCCGCAGCCTCATTCCCAGGCACTCCTACATGTCCGGGAACCCACAGAAAGCTGACAGAACCACCGTTATCAGCGAAAGAATGGAGGGACTGCTGTATCCGTTGAATCAAGGGATGGACCGGATAGGGAGCTCCAAGGCTCTGAAGAGCACTGAGTGAGTCAGAGCAGAGTACATATGATGAATGGCGGTGGCGGCGGGCATACTGAACGGCCTGATGGAGAGCAAAAAGCTCGGCCGTAAAGCTGGAACATTGGTCGAGGAGCCGGTATTTAAATGTGGCGGCCTCGACGACAAAGGCACAGCCGACACCATCGTCAGTTTTGGAGTCATCGGTGTAAATAAAGGTGTGACCGGCAAGTCGAGCACGAAGTTCGACAAACCGTGAGCAATACATTGCAGCCGGAGTACCCTCCTTCGGGAGTGAGCTGAGGTCGAGATAAAAATGAACCGGAGCCTGGAGCCAAGGTGGTGTCGGGCTCTCACCCTCTGAAGGTGGTAGGGGGGGCAAAATCCATTTGTCGAAGCAGGCGACGGAAGCGGACTCCGGGGGGCAGCAGGGCAGACACATACAACCCGTACTGACGGTCGAGAGAATCGGCGAAGAAGGACTTGTAAGAGGGGTGGTCGGGCATAGACGACAACCGGCAGGCATACCGACACAGCAGTACGTCGCGCCGGTAGGTCAACGGTAACTCGGCAGCTTCAGCATAAAGACTCTCGACAGGACTAGTGTAGAAGGCTCCGGTCGCAAGACGTATCCCCCGATGGTGGATGGAGTTGAGCCGGCGTAAGAGGGACGGCCGAGCGGACGAGTAGACGAAGCTCCCATAATCCAGCTTCGATCGGACTATGGACCGATACAAGCGAAGCAGGACAGTGCGATCCGCTCCCCAAGATGAACCGCTAAGAACTCTGAGGACATTAAGGGAACGTGTCCAACGGGCCGCCAAATAAGAGACATGTGGAGACCAACACAGTTTCCTGTCCAACGTGAGCCCTAGTAACTTAGTTGTGTCCACGAATGGGAGAACAACGGGACCGAGATGTAAGGATGGCGGAAGGAACGCTTTATAGCGCCAAAAGTTGATACAAACCGTCTTCTCTTCAGAGAACCGGAAGCCATTTGCCACGCTCCATGAGTAGAGGCTGTCTAGACAACGCTGAAGGCAGCGCTCCAGGAGGCATGTTCTCTGGGCACTGCAGTAGATCGCGAAGTCATCGACAAAGAGAGAGCCTGAGACATTAGGTGGAATACAATCCATAATTGGATTGATCGCGATGGCAAAAAGGGCTACGCTCAAGACGGAGCCCTGAGGCACTTCGTTCTCCTGGAGGAAGACGTCGGACAATACGGAGCCCACACATACCCTAAACTTTCGATCCGTTAAAAAGGAATCAATAAAAAGGGGCAGGCGACCGCGTAGGCCCCACCTGTGCATAGTGCGGAGGATACCTCCTCTCCAACAGGTGTCATAAGCCTTCTCCAAGTCGAAGAACACGGCTACCGTTTGGCGCCTTCGCAAAAAGTTGTTCATGATGAATGTCGACAAGGTCACAAGGTGGTCAACAGCGGAGCGGCGGCGACGAAAGCCGCATTGGACATTAGTAAGTAGCCGTCGAGATTCAAGAATCTCGACTAACCGAGCATTAACCATGCGCTCCATCACCTTACAGACACAGCTTGTAAGAGAAATGGGGCGGTAACTAGAAGGAAGGTGCAGTTTGAGACAGGACTGAAGGTTTGCTCAGATGGCCTAATGATCCAGACAACTGCTTGCAGTAAGCAGGAAGCTCAGGTTCAAGTCATAGTGTGGCACAAATTTTCAGTAGTCTCTATAGACACTCAGGCTCATAAATTAATGATAATGCCGAGACATGGTAAAACAACGCTCTGGTTGGCGGTTTGTGGGTTTAAATCACTTCAGGGTATGACCAGGTGGTACATTTGATCTGTGGTCGACGCACAGTGGCGCAGGCAGCAGTCCACATATGCAGAGGTGTGTTGGTGCATGCCAGAGTATGGTGCCGCGAGTAAGTGGGCACAAAACGTTTTCAGACATGCTAATGGAGACTGTGTATTGAAAATGGCTCAAAGAACACATATTGATGACGTTGGGTAGAATACTAGGGCGACTAGAAGCTGGTCAAACACAGCAGATCGAAATACAGGCCCTCCGTGCTCCACGAAGAGTGAAGATTATGGCAACGATTCCAGCAGACAGGAAACGTGTCCAGGCGCTACAGTACGGGACGCCCACAGTGTACAACACCACAAGAAGACCGATATCTCACCATCAGTGCCCACAGACGGCCACAGAGTACTGCAGGTAGCCTCGCTCAGAACCTTACCGCAGCTACCGGAACAGTTGTCTCCAGGCACACAGCCTACAGACGACTGAACAGACACGGTTTATTTGCTCAGAGACTTGCAAGGTGCATTCCACTGACCCCTGGTCACAGGAGAGCCCATAAAGCCTGGTGTCAAGAACACAGTACACAGTCATTGGAACAGTGGTCCCAGGTTATGTTACGGACCAGTCCAGGTATAGTCTGAACACTGATTCTCGCTGGGTTTTCATTTGGTGTGAACCAGGAACCAGATATCAACCCCTTAATGTCCTTGAAAGGGACGTGTATGGAGGTCGTTGTTTGATGGTGTGGGGTGGGATTATGATAGGTGCACATGAACCCCGGTATGACTTTGACAGAGGGACTGTAACAGGTCAGGTGTATTGGGACGTCATTTTGCACCAGTATGTCCACCTTTTCAGGGGTGCAGTGGTTCCCATCTTCCTCCTGATGGATGATAACACACAGCCCCACAGAGCTGCCATCGTGGAGGAGTACCTTGAAACAGAAGATACCAGGCGAATGGAGTGGTCTGTCTGTTCTCCAGACATAAACGCCATCGAGCACGTCTGGGATGTTCTTGGTCGACGTATCACTGCACGTCTTCAAACTCCTACAACACTTCAGAAGCTCCAACAGGCACTGGTGCAAAAATGGGGGGCGATACCCCAGCAGCTGCTCGACGCCTGATCCAGAGTATGTGAACCCACTGTGCGGCCTGTGTAAGTGTGCATGGTGATCATATCCCATATGGTGTTTGGGTACATGCGCAGGAAACAATGGTGTAGCACATGTGTTTCGGGACGGTTTTCTCAACTTAACACCAATACTGTGGACTTACGGATCTGTGTCGTGTGTGTTCCCTATATGCCTATCCTCTTGGTGCCAGTTTTGTATAGTGCCACGTTGTGTGGCACCACATTCTGCGTTTATCCTTAACTTATGAGCATGAGTTTATTTAAGTGCCCAGAAAATCATTTAAAGAAAATTCAAATTTCATTAAACACACTAGAAACAAGCCATCTCCTCACTTGTGTGCTTAATATCTGTTTTTTTTATCTCTCCTACTGCTACTTCTGCTTACTCCTCCTTCAACGTATCTTTCTGAGAACCTCTACATACTATATCCACAGCTACCAAATACTCATTCACATAACACCTACGTTTTGTTGTATGACAGTGGGTCAACACCATGCTTGAACATCCATTACCTTCAGGACTGGTATATCATATACGAAATCATCATTGAAAGCACAAATTGTCGTAAACACACCGATATATAAAGAATCTTTAGGAAAGGATATGCTTCATATGGCACTTTCCCAGATAATTACATTGGAGTGATTCTGAACTAAACATAATTCCACTGTCACTCCTGAGAAAGATGTACATCTCTTATGCTCACTCACTCAGAATTTCTCCATATCTCACCTCATCTTCACTTCAAGCATTAGGCCTGTTTTTTTTTTTTTTTGTTTTGCCTGTTATTACTTCCTCTATCTTCCTTAAGTTGTTCTCCCAAGTTGGTTAAATCTTCTTACACAGAGAGGTAATCTTTTTCCACCTATTCTTTTGAATATTCGTTCCTGTTTGCCAACTTTCTTGTACTTTATTGAGAATCGAAATCAGTCAGCTCTTCTGCATCCCTTTCTGACCTTAGAGACCTCACTTTTCTTAGGATTTTCTTATATAACTTCAATAGTTTTTCTTATTTCGTTTTATTCTTTGGACATGTCTTTATTGTTGATTTGATTTCTTCTCTATAACTTTGTCACACTCAGATGTGACATCGTAGCCTAAATAGTTAAAATGCTGGAACTGTTACACTGTCAGTCACAATTTTTGTCTCTACAAGGTGTTTTCCCTTAAAAGCCATTAATTGCGTCACTTTCCTGAAATCGTCAAATAGTGCTCTTCGCAAATCTTAATTAATGAATGTATTTCCCTTTGTAACTCATCTTAATTCTCCAGCAGTAACATGGCATTGTCCGCAAATAAAAGTCAGTTCAACTGGGAATTTGAGTTAGTATTAAATCTCCCATTAATATCTTCTTCCATTCCCAGTCTGCATCATCAAAATGAATGTTAAAAAGTGTGGGTGAAAAATGCTGCATTCTAGCCAAACTCCTTTTCTTGCATTTATAGGCTGTGTAAGAAAACCATTTATATCTAAAATTGCAGTCGTGTTTGAATAGACTCTTCGAAATGTACACAATAAATGATAAACTAATTTGCCTATACTATTTCCTCCATTTTTCGATTATTTGTTTAGTTATAAACACTGCATCTGTTGTCAAACTGACCCTCCAAAATGGTTCTTTGGCTAAAAACTCTCAGCTGTAACCTTCAGCCTTTTGTTTACTACACTTGCAGAAACTTAGTATGTGGTGTCCAGTAATCCGATTGCTCTTTAGTTCTCGCAATTGTTGCTTGTGACCATCCTCCTGAAATAGCTCCATTTCTGTATCGCATATTAAATAAATGTATTAGTCTCTTATGTAGAGGAGTGTCTCCATGTTTTAACAGTTCAGGATCTATGCCATCCACACCATAAGCTTTTCTTTTTACAGTTGAGGGCTTCTCTCTCGTGTTCTGATAACCTTATGCTTATTGGATGCCCGGCGTCGCCTACATACACCAGTCCACATTTGCACCCGATTTCATGAACTCCGGCGGCAT
Organism: Schistocerca americana; assembly: GCF_021461395.2. Classification (NCBI taxonomy): domain Eukaryota; kingdom Metazoa; phylum Arthropoda; class Insecta; order Orthoptera; family Acrididae; genus Schistocerca; species Schistocerca americana. The sequence continues at coordinate 144,244,681 of NC_060129.1, read as the reverse complement.
GTAACTTATCAATTGTATCCTTCGTCGAGACCAGAACGTCTTTTATTTTCTTGTTGCTACGAAAAATCAGATTAATACCTGCCCGATGGAGAATTATGCCCGGACGTTCAGTGACCCCTTGTACGTATGGTAGCACGACGGTTTTCCGTGCTTCGTTCTGCATTTCCCTATTGCCCTTCTCCTTTGGTGCCATAGTTTTATGTATCATCATCATGTAGTAGCCATTTGCTCCAAAAATCTGTGCAACGTGTTTGTACATTCCACCAGTCTTTCTAATGTCCTACCCACTGTGCTTTTTGGATGTTGTTTAAATCAGCAACTTCGTTTTTCGTTCGACTGAACATCTTCATTGCTTATAAGTTATAATTTACCTTCTATGAACACATTCTTGTACTATGCTTTAACCTATCCCAAGATACATTTCACTGCTCAATTTGCTGCATTCTTCTTTTGTTCAGAGACTTTATGATGTCCCTGTATTGCTTCAGTGAGATACTTACGATAAGCTCTTATGTTTTTCTTTACAACTTCATCTAATTCTGGTGTCCAGATTTTACCCTTCCTTCTCTCTCTTTTCTCTAAGGCTTCATCAGCTGCTTTCTTAACTGCAGTTTCTATATTTTTCCGTTCCTTTTCTATTTTTTCCACTCGTTCTTTCAGCTATATTTTTCGATTAACGCTCATCTAATACTGACCTCGGTGCCATGTTCATTTAGTATATACACCGCGTGATCAAAAAGTCAGTATAAATTTGAAAACTGAATAAATCACGGAATAATGTAGATAGAGAGGTACAAATTGACACACATGCTTGGAATGACATGGGGTTTTATTAGAACCAAAAAAATACAAAAGTTAAAAAAATGTCCGACAGATGGCGCTTCATCTGATCAGAATAGCAATAATTAGCATAACAAAGTAAGACAAAGCAAAGATGATGTTCCTTACAGAAAAGCTCAATATGACTATCATTCCTCAACAATAGCTGTAGTCGAGGAATAATATTGTGAACAGCACTGTAAAGCATGTCCGGAGTTATGGTGAGACATTGGCGTCGGATGTTGTCTTTCAGCATCCCTAGAGATGTCGGTCGATGACGATACACTTGCAACTTCAGATAACCCCAGAGCCAATAATCGCACGGACTGAGGTCTGGGGACCTGGGAGGCCAAGCATGACGAAAGTGGAGGCTGAGCACACGATCATCACCAAACGACGCGCACAAGAGATCTTTCACACGTCATTTTGTGAACTTTGTTTTTTTTTTTTTTTTGTTCTAATAAAACTCCATGTCATTCCAAGCACGTGTGTCAATTTTTACCTCTCTATCTACATTATTCCGTGGTTTATTAAGTTTTCAAATTTATACTGTCATTTTGATCACCCGATACTTCCTAGATTACTTACTTCATCTCTTCGTCTGTCAGTTTTTTGTTCATGCCTCATTTGGAGTACATAACTGTTTTAGGTATCACAAAAAAGTCACCAGAACCTATGTTATATTTTCTGTACATTCTTGTGCCTCTTACCTCGCATTTCAATTTTTTGTTAATGATAAAGTGCTCGATAAGAGACTCAAATCATCGAGCTGGCTGTGTGTAACTTTCTTTTTTTCTCCTCAATGAATACTGTCTTAACATAGCACTATATATATGTGAGGAAGTTTGCATGCTCTGGATCCAGAAGGCTATGCCAGCAGTAACTCAGCTACTACAAGGATCACTCAAGCTGCAGTTGCGAAAGGGGAGAGCCAGACAAAGTGTGACCCACAATAGCTTATTGGTCCCTTTCTCCTACCCTAACTCTGTCCTTACTATTTCCTTCTCCTCCATCTCCAGTTGAAGGATAGTGGGTCTATTAGGCATACGGAAGCTCCCTAGAGGAGTAAGCCCTTGGAAAATCCTAATACCCAACTATCCTTGAACAGGCGTTGAAAGGTGGCCAGGTGAATTATCCAGTTACTACTAGTACCCAAAGCAGCTATGTTTGAAGGTCAGATTTCGCCGTATCATAACCAAAAAGGTACAAAAATGAAACTCTTTTCCTTCTGCTTTATCCAAAAGCTAAAAAAATGGGAATTCGGTTTTTTACTTCGTTGATGCCCCCAAGTGGTACCACGAGTGCATAAATTGTGCATGTGTAGTGACAACTCACCGCATGCGAGCGATGGCAGCTTCATCAGGTGGAGTAGTGTGACATGGAGTCGTCGGTGGTGCTGCAACAACAGGAGTCCGGCCGTGGTAGCTGTGGGGATGACTGTGAGTGCCAGGGGTGGGCCTCCCCGCCATAGTGGCTGGAAGTCTGCGCAGAGAGACACTGCGTGGGTGAGTGTGTCCACACGTGGACCAACTGCATGCTTGCTGCAAGTAGTGTAAAGATAACAGAACACACAGTCACAACACGGATAGCGTGTCAGTTAACACGAATGACTTTCCTGTAAATTAAACAAGTTTCTACGAAACTTCTTCTACATTCCCCATAGATGTAGGTTTGCATGTCTGGTGACAAACTGTTCAAAATGAGGCACAAACTAAAGATATACACAAGGGCCCCAACGTTGCTGGACTGACAGGGTTATTTGACAGGACACTTCAAATACGTCACTACAATAATAATAACACAGAAATTAGAAGGGCACTAATCAGGCTGTCTCAGATTTTTAAATGATCTCATTGCAACATATGATCAACCGACAGTGTTCACACCATTTGCAGCTGAGATTCATGGACTGGGCTATAAAAGACATCGACCAAGAGGACGATGGAAGGTTTTGAATTCAGCAGAGAACGTAATTCAGAACGGCAGCAATACAGAAAGATGACAATTCGTGATAGCAAGGAGCTAAACCATTGGGAAATTTAACTCCCCTTAAAAATATTGTCACAGAAATTTCAATATTTCCCTATAAATAAAAGTTGATATTCATGGGCAAACAAGAACTCTCGCGCAATAGACCAACTGCAAGCTTCGTCAAATTGCAATGTTGACAAAGTGTCTGAGGGAGAGCAGTAAAGAGAAGTACTGTAAATGTGTTAAAACCTGGCATTCTATCAGAGTTTGTACGGCAATAAAATTCAGTGTAACCATACACTAATGTACTTGACAAACGGAAGTGCCTAGAAGACATGTTTGGATGTCACCATCTTTATACACATATGCACCATCAGCAGACATGTAAACAATTTGTGTTTCAGGTTGCTGTCAGAGGTAGAATTGTCACCAGAGTGCATTAGTGTTGCTCATGTTCAGTGTTGTTACCAGGCTTGGTAGGGCAGATAAGCAGCATGCTCAGTGTCAAATCACTGAAACATGCAGATGCTGCACACTCTAGTGAGACAGACTTATAATTGCTAGTGAGGTTTCAAAGAGTCCTCATTGTGGGTCTCCATTTGGTAGGTATACTTGTCATCAAAATTCTGGTCAACCACGTCTGACCAACACAAGGGGGGATCGCTGCATTCTGCACTGACCACATCATAACCTATTTGCATCTGGGCCTGCAGTCAGAGAACAAGGTATAAAGTCCAGCAAGATTCTGTGCCATACTGAACCATTGGGTTGATGCTAGCAGCAGCCATACTAGGGAATTACCCTGTGTGTAGACTCCCATGAAAACCACAACACAAATAACTGTGTTTGGAGTGGTGCTGTGACCAGGAACTATGGACTGCTGATGAATGACTTCACACTGTGTCCAACAATGCATTCTGGTTCTGCACTGTGCAAGGTGATCATTGTTGACAAGTATGGAGGCGACATGGAGGTAGGTTCCATTCTTCTAATGTATTTTATAGGCATGGTGTTACTCCAGGTGTCATGGGATGGGAAGCTATCCCATACCACTTCAGGTCCTGGAAGTAGTTGAAGGAACGATGAAGGCGCAATAGCATGCAATGGACACCCTACATACTCAAGTTTCCTGTGATGTGAAAGCATCATACTGTCATGTTCAACAGGTCAAAGCTTGTCTGCATACAGCATGTATCCCTAATGAACTGTTTATATTATGTTGAGCTAATACCTTGCCCAATAAGATCCTCAGGTCTGTCCCCAAAGGCACATATGTTTGATCAGCACACACACTAACTCTGTTCCAGTGCCATTATCCAGGATATTAAAGACCACTTAGGATCTTGTGGACAAACTTGCCTCGGGAGAGGACACCCTTCCCACAAGAATCAGTGCATTTATCCCTGCGAGGGCGGTTGTAACATCATCCAGGTAGGTTGGCTCATACTAACAAGTTATTTGTAAATCTGACTCGAGTTTTACTCACCAAAATAACTTCACGTACCGTCCCAACCTATGAAATTCATTTCAATTCCTCCTGTCCTTCTGTGTGCTTACTTCATTTGTCAGACAGTGTATTTACCTGATATCTAATGCTGTAGCTCCTGGGGTATGGAGGCTCATATTTATAAAAGAAACAACAAAAAGGCGTATATAAGTCAACGGTCAGTTGGCTGTAACTCACCTGTAAGGAAATGTGGAACCTAATGCCTGGAAGCTGAATGAAGTCCACTGATGTGTGTGTGTGTGTGTGTGTGTGTGCACATACAGGACATGACAATGAGAAGTTGTATGATATAGTGCATGGGGGCTTAATTATTATGCAGTAATTTTAGTAGCTGTGTGACCGGTTGCAAAGTCTCGTAACTGGTTGGCCCTGACTAGTATTAGTATCTGACTGCATAAAATAACAATAAAGAATGAAAGGAAATTTCCGTTAACACAGTTGATTAATTAAGTCCCCAGCAACTACAAAAGCTACAAAACAACAAAGCACAAGTGTAACTGTTCTGTGTGTGGTAGTTTGATTCAACGTACATGTATCTGGCATGGTTCTTCCTCAATACGACGCGATATTTTAAACACCATTTACAATGAACAAATTGAAAAACCAGAAATACTATAATTCAACATAGAAACCAGAATTACAAGTCTAATACATGAACATGAACTAGATGCTTTGTTGACTGAACCTGTGACCAAGAGGCATTGTCATTTAGGAAATGTGAAATATTTTTTTTACCTCCATATACACTCCTGGAAATGGAAAAAAGAACACATTGACACCGGTGTGTCAGACCCACCATACTTGCTCCAGACACTGCGAGAGGGTTGTACAAGCAATGATCACACGCACGGCACAGCGGACACACCAGGAACCGCGGTGTTGGCCGTCGAATGGCGCTAGCTGCGCAGCATTTGTGCACCGCCGCCGTCAGTGTCAGCCAGTTTGCCGTGGCATACGGAGCTCCATCGCAGTCTTTAACACTGGTAGCATGCTGCGACAGCGTGGACGCGAACCGTATGTGCAGTTGACGGACTTTGAGCGAGGGCGTATAGTGGGCATGCGGGAGGCCGGGTGGACGTACCGCCGAATTGCTCAACACGTGGGGCGTGAGGTCTCCACAGTACATCGATGTTGTCCCCAGTGGTCGGCGGAAGGTGCACGTGCCCGTCGACCTGGGACCGGACCGCAGCGACGCACGGATGCACGCCAAGACCGTAGGATCCTACGCACTGCCGTAGGGGACCGCACCGCCACTTCCCAGCAAATTAGGGACACTGTTGCTCCTGGGGTATCGGCGAGGACCATTCGCAACCGTCTCCATGAAGCTGGGCTACAGTCCCGCACACCGTTAGGCCGTCTTCCGCTCACGCCCCAACATTGTGCAGCCCGCCTCCAGTGGTATCGCGACAGGCGTGAATGGAGGGACGAATGGAGACGTGTCGTCTTCAGCGATCAGAGTCGCTTCTGCCTTGGTGTCAATGACGGTCGTATGCGTGTTTGGCGCCGTGCAGGTGAGCGCCACAATCAGGACTGCATACGACCGAGGCACACAGGGCCAACACCCGGCATCATGGTGTGGGGAGCGATCTCCTACACTGGCCGTACACCACTGGTGATCGTCGAGGGGACACTGAATAGTGCACGGTACATCCAAACCGTCATCGAACCCATCGTTCTACCATTCCTAGACCGGCAAGGGAACTTGCTGTTCCAACAGGACAATGCACGTCCGCATGTATCCCGTGCCATCCAACGTGCTCTAGAAGGTGTAAGTCAACTACCCTGGCCAGCAAGATCTCCGGATCTGTCCCCCATTGAGCATGTTTGGGACTGGATGAAGCGTCGTCTCACGCGGTCTGCACGTCCAGCACGAACGCTGGTCCACCTGAGGCGCCAGGTGGAAATGGCATGGCAAGCCATTCCACAGGACTACATCCAGCATCTCTACGATCGTCTCCATGGGAGAATAGCAGCCTGCATTGCTGCGAAAGGTGGATATACACTGTACTAGTGCCGACATTATGCATGCTCTGTTGCCTGTGTCTATGTGCCTGTGGTTCTGTCAGTGTGATCATGTGATGTATCTGACCCCAGGGATGTGTCAATAAAGTTTCCCCTTCCTGGGACAATGAATTCACGGTGTTCTTATTTCAATTTCCAGGAGTGTACATTGACGAAAAATACACTGTGATCATTGCAACATCTTCCATTCAAACATTACATCAACCGAACAGCATCTACTCTCTCGCCCAACAGAACAACAACTGCACACGACATCCTCTGAACTAGAACTGCTCTCGACATCCTCTCAACGAGTACTGCCCACGGCAACCTCTGAACTACTACTGCCCAGTGGAGGCGGCGTAATAATTGGCGCAATCTCTGGCGCTGTGGCTCAGTGTAGCCACCTTTCATATGCCCCTCCTCCACAGCCTATAATTTGATGGTATTTTTGCCAGCATTGGTGGTTAAAATACCACCAAATTCGTCCAAAAAATACAGACAAAATAAAAGATGATATTAATAAGTAAATTTCACATAACTAAATAAATTTTGGCTTTGCACTGACCCCTCAATAACCTAATATATAAAATACAGAAAGGAGTACAAATACTTGCATACCTGCGATTTTACGTGATAGTTTACACAAGTATCATTTGTTACAATGGTTAAATAATTCACTCAATGGCACCAGCAATGACGAATAGGTGCAGATAAGAGTCTCATAACATTTCATAAACAGTAAATACACAAAAAATTAGTTTATACAAATATTCACATAAAATCTTTTCAACAGTTCAATAAACAAGTAGCACTCCTAAGAGTAGTTGACAGTTCCAACAGTAGCACCCACCAATGGTGAACAGGTGCAAATAGCAGTCCCACAACATTTCATCAGCAGTATTTAAACAGCTCCAATAGTGGCACCCAGCAATGGTGAGCAGGCGCAGACACCAACAAGTGACATTATCTCAGTAGCAGCAGTTCCATCAGTGGCACCCAGTAATGTTGAACAGGTACAGACAACAACAAGTGACATCATTTCAGTAGAAGCAGTTCCATCAGGGGCACCCAGCAATGTTGAGCAGGTGCAGACACCAACAAGTGACATAATTTCAGTAGAAGCAGTTCCATCAGTGGCAGCCAGCAAAGGCGAGCAAGTACAGGTAACAGTCCATAATATTCACAATCAATAATTAAACAGTTCATCAGAGTTCATCAGCAGAAATTAAAGATTTCCAAGTGGCACCCATCAATGTTGAACAAGTGCAGGTAACAGTCCATAATATTCACTATCAATAATTAAACAGTTCATCAGAGTTCATCAGCAGAAATTAAACATTTCCAAGTGGCATCCATCAATGATAATGGGTGTAAGCATGAACAACAGTTTGAATGCACACACAACCGCTTTTACAAAATTATTATCAATGCTCTTACACTAAAGATACAAATTATAATAAACACACAAATGATATCAGATAATTGTGATATTAACTATTACAAATACACAAATATCAGTAAACCTATAATATTTAAGGGTGTCAGTGCAAGCCACAACAAACAAGTAAAATAATATTTAGGAGGTAGGTGAGTACCAATTATTTGGGATTAGGAAAGGAAAACACACAAAACACACTCACTCACCTTTGTAATTCAATGGTGTTAACTGTGTAAATGCAATTCTGTCAAAGTTTGATGTTCAACATGTGTATCAAGTAGTAGTGGCAGCAGTGTACAACAGTCAATAATAGTTAGTCAACGTCATAGTCATCATGTCAAGACCAATGTTTGCCAAGCCAAATCAAAATGTACGGTTGCTGAACAACTGTCAATGTGCCAAGATATGCAAATACTTTCTCTCTCCTAAAAAAAATAAATACTGCTTATTAATTTAACACAGTGTGTGTGTAGACAGTCTTCCTCCCACTTGAGTGTTCTAGTCCGCCATCTTCATCCTCCTTGTTCCATATAAACCAACAAAAAGAAATATGCTCCTCACTTACTTTATCTCTTATCCACTGAAACTCCAATAATCATCAGCATCTCGTAATCTCAGTACCTCAATAATACCTCTTCAATACGTCGATACATATAAACCTTATCACCAATATCATTTGCCTTGCCTCTTGTCCACCAAAACTCCAATAATCATCAACATCACACAATCTCAATATCTCAATAATACCTCTTCAATACATCGATACATATAAAGCTTATCACCAATATCATTTCACTTCCGTAACAACTCTTTCCTCTAGTCAGTCTCCTAGAACAAGTACAGATAAAATCCTAGTGCAAACTTCAATTCATCATCCCATACAATACGAAGACACAATATCCACACACTACCTCTGTGTAACCCACCTGATCCAAATCTTCTACTCATTATGAATTATAAAATACATTTTGGTTACCTTGTCCATCATTAAATAAAAGAAATGCATACATCACCTCTGACAGCCTTTAGTTTGAATAACTTTCAGTTAGTAGGTACGAGTACGGAGTGTGAATGATCACATAAGACTTTGAATGAATAAATCGTAATATTTCACAGTGTGTACATCACTTCAAGAATCATGGCAAAACAGAAGCAAACATGTGGAGTATTTTTTTTGTGTCAAGTGTCACTTGCTATATCAATTGTTCACGAAGAATGCAGTGTAATAACTGTCAGTGGTCTAAACCTAGTGTTGGTATTTCATGTCGTTAGCTTCCTTCCTATTAGCATAAATTTATACAGCTTCCATTAAACCTCCAGCTCATGTGACTTCAATGAAGTTTCTTGTACCAATGTCGTTCATAGAATTATAGCAGTTCATTTTCTTATCTTAAAATATAAAGCACTGAGCGTAAGCAAAACATGCAATAGCGAGAAAATATACCAGTAGAGAACAGAATGTCAACAAGTGGATGTAGCACAATCCCTACAACGAGGCTCTGCCAAGCGAACAATCTATAATTAATACCATAGTGTGACCTAAACTCCATCTTCGTACACAGTATATTAGTATTTCTATACACCAAATTAAAGAGTAGTTACGACAACAAAACATAAATGTGTAAACATGCAATCCATACGCAAAGCAGCAAGTATATATTTTACATAATAAACAGGTCATTATCATCATATCAGCATAAGCAAATAAATGTTAATATGTAATCTCAATAAGTAAACATGAAGGCGCAAGCAGATAAATCACAAAGTATGGCTTATATAAATAACCATATCAGCACAACTAATCAGGTGACAATTGTAATTTAAATAAATAAGCACAGCAGGCACTTAATAAAAAAATATGACATCAGTGAAAAAGCAGAGCAGCCAAGCGATGCATAATATATGTAAGTAACAACCCTGTTCATTAATCAATCATTGTCAAAATCAGTTAACACAAAGTATAAATCACGTAATCACGGGCAGCAAATTACGTATAAAATACATATCTAAGTAGAAATATGTTACCCTTTTTAGTTTATTACTTTCTTCTTCGAAATTACATTCTTCCTGAAATTTTCTCGATAGCAAGTCCTCTTAACGTCGGACACACACAGAATTTACCTGAAGTTCTTAAATATTTTATACAACCGTATCCTGAAAAAAACTGAACGTTAATAACATAATTTATCAGGTCACTATAGCTTTATACTGAATTTATTCGGAGAAATTAGACTGTGTATTTGTTTACGGCTGTCAGTGCATTCGCACTGAGCGCTCGATCAGCTGTAGGTACGCGTGACGTAAGAAGTAATTGTTCGCGGTCAACGACTGCCTTGTGCGACGCGCAGACTTGACTGTCGCTTTGAGTATGTGCCGCCACCGGAACACGGTGCGGTATCCTTGTATTCTCTGCGTGTTTACGTGTAACTGTTGGTTTCTCAAAAGTATGTCATTCTACAAAAATTTTAACGCTCGATATATGATGTATTCCCTTAGAGCGCCGTCATTTAAGAGTTTCTACTTCGACAGTGTTATCATGAATAATTTTGTGAACTCTATATGGACCGTTATAAAGCAGAAAAAATTTGCGACACAAGCCTTTTCTTTGTGAACAAACGATGAGACTTAATTAACACCTTTTGACCAACTGACAAAGTTTTTAAACGACCAGGGCGTTTAGCTGATTTCTCTCTTCTAGCAACCGCAGATGCAATATTTTGTAGAGCCAGGTTGACAACTTCAGAATGCCGCAGTTTCCGTGCAGGCGGAAAAGGAGAAGAAGTTGAATCATTAGGGAGTTCATTCAGAATGTTTTGAAAAACATGAAGATACTGATCCCACGTTCTGTGATTCTGATGACAATAAAGACGACACAATTTATTGATTTCCTTCATCCATCTCTCTGAAGCGTTAGATTGAGGGTGAAAAAGTGAAATGAAAATTGGTTTAATCTTACAACGCCGTAGAGTACGAAGGCAAATTTTAGAGCGAAACTGTGATCCATTATCTGATATAACTTTATGAACGTGACCCACATCTTTAAGAAAATGTTTGATGAAAAGGTGTAAAACACACATTTTGATGTCAATTCCACTGCTACCAAAATGTACGCAAAACCATTAGTAGAACGAACCACTGGACCGAAGAAATCGACTGCAGCCATCTCTTTTAATTTCGCTGGAATGATAGGAAACAACGGTGCTCTGGAGAGAAATAGTTGGCGGTTTAGCCTTTTGACATAATTCGCATTTGGCAAGAACAAATCGAATACGTTTTTCCATATTACTGAAGTAGCAATTTTCTCGTAATTTATGAAAGCATTTTCTGGGACCAAAGTGCCCATAACTGAAATGTGTATACCAAATCAATTTATTAATCCACTCATCAGGAATGCAAACTAACCAAACAGAGTTGTCAACCGATTTTAGTTTAAAAAGAATGTCACTGCGAACTAAATAATACTGTCTAATCGCTACTCTTTCCTTTGTCATAAGGCTGGTATCTATTGTCCTGTCTGTTACGGCTGTCATTTTCAAAATTACCGCTATAACGTCCGTTCCGATCATTATCCCTTTTCTCTGAAATTCTATTGCGATTACCGTTACTGAAAAAATTACAAGAAGTTCCGTCGTCGTTGTCATACTCAAGTTCTTGTAGCAAAGTCTTAAAAGTTTCAATGTCGTCTTTACATCTTCCGGCTAAAGCTATGTGTCTTATCGATTGTGGCATCTTAGTTAAACAAATGCGAATTAATTCAGTCGGGCTATAAGGGTTGGAAAGGAACTGATTCTTTCGAATCATGTCTTCAAAGTATTCTGCCGGCGTGCGGAACTCAGACTGTTTAAAATTACGCTGCATAATAAGACTATGCTTGACTCTGTCTTGCGTGTTTTCGGACCAATATGCCGATAGAAATGCATGATAAAATCATTTAAATCATTACAATCTCTAATATGAGAGCGCATGCGCGTCGCCGGTTCTTTTTTCATCAATATTCTGAGAACTGTCACTTTTGGGTAAAATAGTCATATCCGGTTATTCTTTACTGACTCCCTTTTTAGATAGATTGATAGTTGAAGAGTTGTTTTGATAGATACAAAGAATAGTAAAAGAGTAGGCAGCAGTGCAGAAAACTAAAAGGGCAATAGCACCACTACAGCTCGGGGCCCCGTGCACGCTACGGCACATATTCACTTAGTGTAGCGAATCCCCTGAGGACCTAAATAGCCACACATAAATTCCAGTTTGTGACTTAGTGGCCAATTTGGTGGAAGTGCGTACATAAATTGATCTAACCATGAACATGGATGTATGTCATTATTAGAATTGCGAAAGATCTTAAATTTCCCAACAGTTAAAAAGTGTTTATAGTCAAAGTTTTCGCCTCGTGGCGACAAAGACCTACCACGTCTGTCCCAGTCCGAATGTCGATTATTGTCAAGTTCGCTAGCCTGGCGCTGTCTTGTTGCATCTCGTAAATGAAATAAATTATTTTCTTCAAAACCCGTTGCTATCTGTGATTCTAAATTTCTTCTACTGTCTTATCCTACGATTTCGCTTTCAATTTGTTTAACTTGCTTTCGTAACGCCTCAAATTCCCTTTTAACGCGTTTATTAAATTTCCCCTGATTTTCAACATGTTTATTTATATTCTGGTACTCATCTTTTTCTGCAAATGGCACTGGAACTGTATCATCTGAATCTCTGTCCCCATTGAAACTAAGACTTGTCAATTTATCTGAAATCTCCTCAATTCTTTCCGATAAGTCACCTATTTGTTCTTTCTGTTTATTTACGTCTTCCGTAAGTGTCGCGACTCGGGTTTCAGTATTGACACATTTAGTAGTTAACTGTTCGTATTGTTGTGTTAGGTTATTTATTCTGTCATTTCGTACGGATTCCTCATTTCTTTCAAATATTTCTTCCTTATCGCGTGCACGTTGTAAATTTAACTCTGAAAATTTTTGTACTATCACGCGATCTTTTTCTTCCTGTTCTCTATCCTGTTCCTTTTGTCTAATTTCTTTTGAAATTAATCTGTTATTGTAGCATTCTAAATCGGTTGTACTTCTCTAATTTCTTTCTTTAGTTCACCTTTCATGTTTTTGAAACATGTCCCTATTCGTGAGTCTAAGCGTGTTTCCATTGTTCCCATATCAGTTTTAATTGTTCCTATTTGTAAGTATAACCCTGCAGTCTGGAACCGCAAGACCGCTACGGTCGCAGGTTCAAATCCTGCCTCGGGCATGGATGTGTGTGATGTCCTCAGGTTAGTTAGGTTTAACTAGTTCTAAGTTCTAGGGGACTAATGACCTCAGCAGTTGAGTCCCATAGTGCTCAGAGCCGCTTGAGCCATTTTGTAAGTCTAACCGTGTTGCCAATGTTCCCATCTCTGTTTTTAATTCAGATCATAACTGTGTTTCCATTGTTCTCATACCAGTTTTAATTGTACCTATTTGTGATCCCAAATTTAATATTGCACTCATCAACTGCTCCATATTAACTGGTTCGAAATTCTTTTCGCTCCTAACATTTTCCGTAAAACTAACTTCCTTCCGCATAGCCGTAAAGCTATCTGTGTTCGATACTATTTCAGAATCTTCTATCGTTCATCTCATATTCTGAAAATTTTCCGATTGTGAAACATTTTGAACTGGTTCCGGACTATTTTCCTGGCTTATTAAATTTTTTCTACTTCATTATGGCGAGTTCGCCATGTTAAGAATTTCTTCAGTTTGACTATCCATCATTTTTGCCTTTTTCATCGATCAAGTAATCATTTACAAAACATACAAAACTCGTCACTATACGAAAATTACACACAATATAACATTTTATCACCAACAATACCATTCACACGAAATGCTTCCCGAAAACACGATTAACAAACAATTAAAACCTTCACAATTGCACAAAATTGTCAAACCCGTATACGAGATATCAAAAATTAAATTCTGCAAAAATACCATTAGAAGAATGACAAGACAACTACAAATGTTCAATTACCAAATCTACCCATGCAGTATAGCCTACAATTACTAAACTACAAATTACTACAACAATACTACTGTCTGCTATTTTTACTGTCAAAAGAATTCCAAGGGAAGATCTGAAGCAGCGGTCGCCAGGTGCATGGGGGCTTAATTAAATAAAATGCAAATATTTTTAGTAGCTGTGTGACCGGTTACGAAGTCTCGTAACTGGTTGGCCCTGACTAGTATTAGTACGCAATCTGACTGCATAAAATAACAAAAAGAATTAAAGGAAATTTCCGTTAACACAATTGATTAATTAAGTCCCCTGCAACTATAAAAGCTACGAAACAACAAAGCACAAGTGTAACTGTTCTGTGTGTGGTAGTGTGATTCAACGTACATGTATCCGGCACGGTTCTTCCTCAATACGACGCGATATTTTAAACACCATTTACAATGAACCAATTGAAAAACCAGAAATACTATAATTGCACATGGAAACCAGAATTACAAGTCTAATACATGAATACGAGCCAGATGCTTTGTTGACTGAACCTGTGACCAAGAGGAATTGTCATTTAGGAAATGTGATTTTTTTTTTACCTCTATATATATTGACGAAAAATACACTGTGATCATTGCAGCATCTTCCATCTAAGCATTACACCAACCGAACAGCATCTGCTGTCTCACCCAACAGAACAACAAGTGTACACGGCATGCTCTCAACAAGTACTGCTCTCGACATCCTCTCAACAAGCACTGCCCACGGTAACCTCTGAACTTCTACTGCCCCAGTGGAGGAGGCGGAATAATAATCTTTGGCGCAATCTCTGGCGCTGTGACTCAGTGTAGCCACCTTTCAATATTTACATATTGACAACTAGATGGACAAATACCATGTGACAGTGTGTGAAGCCTCAGCGAATGAAGAAGATGGTCATGACTCTGAACAAGTATCCTATAATACAAGAGCACTTTTAAAATTTACTTTTGTGTAAGACAGCTAAAGCTATGTCTCAGTAATAGTATTTCTTGAAAAGCCTGTCGTGGTGATATGTTTCCTTTCAAACATTGATTTTCATGTTAAATTACAAATGCATATGATAGACTGAGTTTGAGGAGTTTAGAATACAGGCGCCAACCAAACGAAAAAATGTATTAGTGTAGGCAATATTATTCCGAAGTCAATGTTTACAGTTTGTCAAAAATTCAAATGGTTCAAATGTCTCTGAGCACTATGGGACTCAACATCTTAGGTCATAAGTCCCCTAGAACTTAGAACTACTTAAACCTAACTAACCTAAGGACATCACACACACCCATGCCCGAGGCAGGATTCGAACCTGCGACCGTAGCAGTCCCGCGGTTCCGGACTGCAGCGCCAGAACCGCTAGACCACCGCGGCCGGCTACAGTTTTTCCTAGTAGCTCACTATGCACTGTGAAGGAAAAGCATATGTGCATCATCAGGTGTATAATTGTATATTTACCCTGTAGCGGTATCAGTTACAAAAACCACCTTTACAGGAGAAAAACGGTACATCAGTGGATTCATTTCTTCAGTTTCTATCTTTATTGAAGACAAAGTTGAGACTCATATGTCTCCAGTAAAATGTAAGTCAGATCAACCGATTAAAAATCGTTTTCACCAATTATGACACAATCAAATGTAGAAGACATAAAACTGTCTTAAGAACCTATCTGAACATAATCCATATAAATGTGCCGTAAACTAAACTAAACTCCGCCCGAACAGACCACGAAGACCCAACGGTACCGACCGGCCGCCGTGTCATCCTCAGCCCACAGGCATCACTGGATGCGGATATGGAGGGGAATGTGGTCAGCACACTGCTCTCCCCCAGCTGTATTTCAGTTTATGAGACCAGAGCCGCTACTTCTCAATCAAGTAGCTCCTCAGTTTGCCTGCTTCCCAACAATGCTCGGTGGACCGAATGGTCACCCACCCAAATGCCCGACAGCGCTTTACTTCGGTGATCTGACAGGAACTGGCGTTACCACTGCCGCAAGGCAGATGGCATGTACAAACAGTACAGTGGCATAATTACAGGAATGTACACTTCGTGAGAATGTTACACTTCATCTCATCTGTCTATGTGCATAGGTAAGTTTGTACAGAGCCCTCAGACCACGGGGCCTACTTGCGATTCGGCAATTTCCTTCTGTAATTCTTAACTCTTTATAACATTTCAATGACTGTTAGCAGAATATGGAATCGGTAGGTTCAGGAGGGTAACACGAACGGCGTGCTGGATCCCAACGGCCTCGTATCACTAGCAGTCGAGATGACAGGCACCTTATCTGCATGGCTGTAACGGTTCGTGCAGCCACGTCTCGATTCCTGAGTCAACAGATGGGGACGTTTGCAAGACAACAACCATATGCACGAACAGTTCGACGACGTTTGCAGCAGCACGGACTATCAGCTCGGAGACCATGGCTGCGGCTACTCTTGACGCTGGATCACAGACAGGAGCGCCTGCGATGGTGTACTCGACGCCGAACCTGGGTGCACGAATGGCAAAACGTCATTTTTTCGGATGAATCCAGGTTCTCTTTACAGCATCATGATGGTCACATGCGTGTTTGGCTACAGCGCAGTGGATGCACATTGGAAGCGTGTATTCGTCATCGCCATACTGGCGTATCACCCGGTGTGATGGTATGGGGTGCCATTGGTTACACGTCTCGGTCACCTCTAGTTCGCATTGACGGCACTTTGAACAGTGGACGTTATATTTAAGATGTATTTCGAAACGAAGCTCTACCCTCATTAGGTCCCTGCAAAATCCTACATTTCAGCAAGATAACGCACGACCGTATGTTGCAGGTCCTGTAGGGGCCTTTCTGGATACAGAAAATGTTCGACTGCTGCCCTGGCCAGCACTTTCTCCAGATCTGTCACCAATTGAAAACGTCCGGTCAATGGTGGCCGAGCAACTGGCTCATCACAACACACCAGTCACTACTCTTGATGAACTGTGGTATCGTGTTGAAGCTGCGTGGGCAGCTGTACCTGTACACGCCATCCAAGCTGTGTTTGACTCAATGCCCAGGCGTATCAATGCCGTTATTACGGCCAGAGGTGGTTGTTCAGGGTACCGATTTCTCAGGACCTATGCACCCAAATTGCGTGTAAATATGATCACATGTCAGTTCTAGCATAATATATTTGTCCAATGAATACCCGTTTATCATCTGCATTTCTTCTTGGTGTAGCAATTTTAATGGCCAGTAGTGTAATTACTAAAAAAATTGCATACATAACTGTATTGTAAACTTACCGTACTTACTTCCCTTCCCCTTGAGGAACTACGTAAAGTTGCTTCCATAACCAAGAACTTCATTGTATATAGAATAAAACTAAACACAGGAGTTATTGTTCACTCACAGATGCAGTGGCACAACTCACGACACTTCTCTGTTCTGCACTTCAAACAGACGGCGAGTCACGAAAGCAAACGCCACTTTGATCTGTCTGCCAAACTTGTAACTACGTGAAGCGATTGCTAACGGTATCATTGAAGCATTGGGAAGCTAAAAAAAGCCAGGAATACTTAATGATGCCATTTGGAATCGCAGACGCAGAAAGGGTCAGGCTCTTGCCCGTTAATGCTGAAACCCGTTGTCCGAGAGTTGTGCAGCGGGTCAATAAGCTCACCATTATCATTTCTCCCATTTTTTCGAGTTTACGTCATTCTGCAACCTGATTAATAACTTTTCGAGTGTCACGAGGAGGAATTCTGGCTCTACGGCGTATCGTACGAGGTGACCTCAATGTGCCAACAATGGCGTCTTCGTCATTCATTTCTTTATTTAAACGCCACGCAGCAACAGGGTTATTCTTCATCACGCAACTATAGTGCCACAACTGTTGAATCGCCGTCTTTGGGAGCAGTGGGGTACCCAACAGCACAGTAGCGAACAAGAGTGCCGAATGGTGCCGGTATGAAAAGATCAAAACTTCTCGCGCGCCACCGATGGTCTCTGTTGGCTGAGGAAATTCGCGCTTCCAAGATTATTTTGCTTACATAAGAGGTACGTAAATGGAGTTTTTTTATTAGTGTTTTCAAAATGAACCGTAAAAAATGGTTCAAATGGCTCTGAGCACTATGGGACTTAACATCTATGGTCATCAGTCCCCTAGAACTTAGAACTACTTAAACCTGACTAACCTAAGGACAGCACACAACACATAGTCATCACGAGGCAGAGAACATCCCTGACCCCGCCGAGAATGAACAGTAAAAATCAATCATCCGTGTGGAATTTTTTCAAGAAAGTTGGGATAATAGCCAGTTTGTAAAGTGTACCATCTGCATTAAAGATTATAAACATGATCAGGGAACTGAATTTAAGAGATCACTAAAAAGAAAGCATCGTGAATAACTACTATCGACGAATTAGTAATAGAAAGGCGAGGGATCAACTTGTGGGCTAGATCAAGTGCATGAGGTACAACGCAAAAGAATCGAGAAGATCTATAAAAAATTATTTTAACAGAAATAAGTTCTACGATGCCAGTTCAAAAAAAAAAGGAAAAAAAAACTTGATTCCCTTTATGCAAAAATGGTTGCTATCGATATGCTACCGTACAGAACTTTCGACCATCAAGGTTAGCAAAAAATTGATCATACAATGTAAGTTTTTGCAAAAAATTGTTTAAGCCTTAGACAGCAGATATGAGCTGCCAGATAAAAGCACACTTAAAAGTTTACTGATCTCAAAGCTGTAGGAAAGCCATTACGAAACGTAAATTCTTTTAGTGTTACAACCGACATGTGCAACGCGAATGAAGGCATACTGTCCTTGACTTGCCACTTTATTATAGACGATAAATCAGTTTCATCCATATTAGAAGTGACAAAAACTGCAGGTCATGACTACGCAGAATCTATGCAAATGTAATTAACATTTTTTTTTCATTTTTCTTTCTTTAATTCGTCAATGCCATGGTGAGTCGTTTCATTCTTGTGTTCGGTACATGTCGGTGTAAGTCAAATGGGCGTAACTTTTAAGTTATTTCTTGGCAGTTTCACCCGTCACTTCCCCGACCCCTCTCTCCCTCACCCCTCTTGCCGACCTAATTCTGAAGCCGTTGTGTCATTTGTGTTCTGTTTCCAGACACTGCCAACCTTAACAAATCATTGAATAATTGCGTTACAACAGGTTTAATATATTTTCTTATGCATTACTACAAATAAGCAACACATTTTGACATAAAGCGATCTGTCTTCAGGCCACATGTGGCCCATCGAGACCATCCGACCGCCGTGTCATCCTCAGATGAGGATGCGGATAGGAGGGGCGTGTGGTCAGCACACCGCTCTCCCGGTCGTTGTGATGGTTTTCTTTGACCAGAGCCGCTACTATTCGGTCGAGTAGCTCCTCAATTGGCACCATGAGGCACATTTGAACATAGATGTGTCTATAATGCGCTTTCTCAAAAAAATTGTTACTTCCGCGCCCATAGTTTTCACTTGAGAGTTTGTGCGATAGTTGACGAACAAGTGAGAAACGAACCCGAACCCCGACACCGTCTGAACCAAATTTAGTACAGCATAGCAAAGTCAGCTGGCAGCGGCGTTACAATTACTGTCTTGCTGTCTTCCGAGTGCATAAACAACGGCTTCTGTGGTGGTTTATACGGAAATGGTTCCATTATATTAGCGAATCGGAACAGAATTAAAACTTTCGGTGCTTATAAAACAGCGTCAGTATTAACGCATATATTTGCCAAAAAAGACTAACCATAGCAATTTGTAAATATAGGCCCTACTAACTGAATCGCATCTTTCCAGTGGTAATGGAAAACTCTCAGTTACTGTGTAATGGAAGCTGTTGCAAAGCCGCTGTATTGAAGCCGACAAAACGCCGTCTACCAAGTTCTGTCAAATGCAAACTTTGAGCGGCGCGGGTACATTATAGGAATCGGTATGATGCGTGAAGGTGCCACCACTCTTGTCCCTCGCCGCACCTTCCCCTATCCTTCATTAATACCGTATTCTGCTCTTTATACACCCAACAAAATTTGCGCAAGGTACGCACTTTATGTCGATTGAACCAAGATCACAAGTGCTGCGCCGGCCGGTGTGGCCGTGCGGTTCTAGGCGCTTCAGTCTGGAACCGCGTGACCGCTACCGTTGCAGGTTCGAATCCTGCCTCGGACATGGGTGTGTGTGATGTCCTTAGGTTAGTTAGGTTTAAGTAGATCTAAGTTCAAGGGGACTGATGACCACAGATGTTAAGTCCCATAGTGCTCAGAGCCATTTGAACCATTTCTACATCTACATGACTACTCTGCAATTCACATTTAAATGCTTGGCAGAGGGTTCGTCGAACCACAATCACATTATCTCTCTACCATTCCACTCCCGAACAGCGCGCGGGAAGAACGAACACCTAAACCTTTCTGTTCGAGCTCTGATTTCTCTTATTTTATTTTGATGATCATTCCTACCTATGTAGGTTGGGCTCAACAAAATATTTTCGCATTCGGAAGAGAAAGTTGCTGACTGAAATTTCGTAAATAGATCTCGCCGCGACAAAAACGTCTTTGCTGTAATGACTTCCATCCCAATTCGCGTATCATATCTGCCACACTCTCTCCCCTACTACGTGATAATACAAAACGAGCTGCCCTTTTTTGCACCCTTTCGATGTCCTCCGTCAATCCCACCTGGTAAGGATCCCACACCGCGCAGCAATATTCTAACAGAGGACGAACGAGTGTAGTGTAAGCTGTCTCTTTGGTGGACTTGTTGCATCTTCTAAGTGTCCTGCCAATGAAACGCAACCTTTGGCTCGCCATCCCCACAATATTATCTATGTGGTCTTTCCAACTGAAGTTGTTCGTAATTTTAACACCCAGGTACTTAGTTGAATTGACAGCCTTGAGAATTGTACTATTTATCGAGTAATCGAATTCCAACGGATTTCTTTTGGAACTCACGTGGATCACCTCACACTTTTCGTTATTTAGCGTCAACTTCCATCTGCCACACCATACAGCAAACTTTTCTAAATCGCTTTGCAACTGATACTGGTCTTCGGATGACCTTACTAGACGGTAAATTACAGAATCATCTGCGAACAACCAGGACGCTTCCCTGGGGAACACCTGATATCACTTCAGTTTTACTCGATTTGAACAAGTGCTGCCGATCTCAGCGATGTAGCGCCGCAGTACTGCCATGCCCCTTTTCTTTAGCACCGAGTGTCAATTCAACTGATAAAAAAAAAACATAATGAGTGAAGAAGCAGCCCTTGATCTCTTCAAAGCAGTTTCAATCTTCTTATTCCCATGATCAGTTTATACCGTATCTGCTGCAGTTCATCAGCACGCATACCCACCTAAGGTAGCGGTATTGCGTGGCAGACTAGTAAACACTTCACCTCTCGCATCCCTTTTCCTTACTGTGACCTCCCTCTTCTTCTGCTTCCTCTTCCTGTTCCTGCTTTCCTCGTGCTTCTGAGACGCTGAAGCTCAACGTAACATCAACAATTAATATATTGCCCCAATTTTTAAGAGAATTATTTTTTTATATAGGAAAGCAATTTTTCAGATAACAAGACGATATAAAGAAATTTTTTGACAATATCATACAAAATTTCGGACATACTGGCAGGTTGCTTTAACATTACATTTTTTCAGATTATCAATCATCATCATCATCATCAGTGTTCTGCCTAAAGGCAGGTGTTCACATGGTAGTTCTCCAGGCTGTCCGGTCTTCTGCCATCCTCTTCGGGCCTACATAATTTCCTCTTCCCTTTATGTCGTCTATCACCTTGTGTCTCCTTCCTCTCAGTCTTCTCCCACAAACCAATCCTTCCAAAGCATCTACTAGCAAGCACTCCCTTCTTAATGTATGTCCCAACCAGTTCTTTTTCCTTTCTCTTACAGCCTTCAGCAGACATCTTCTCTCACCAATCCTTTCCAATACTCTTTCATTACTCACTCTTTCCATCCAGCTTATTCTCTCCATTCTCCTCCACATCCATATCTCAAATGCTTCTAACCGTTTTTCATCCTCTCGTCTCAGCGTCTACGTTTCTGCCCCATATAGTGCCACACTCCAGACAAAACATTTGCCAAGCCTTTCCCGTAGACCTTTATCTAATTTGTCACTTGTTGCTATGGCAATTCGAGATTTCACCTCCTGGTGACATCTTAAGTCTTCAGTTATTGTCCTTCCAAGATATTTAAATGCACTTACTTGGGTAATGGTAGATTGTCCTATTTTAATATTGGACAGTTTGCGTCTTGTACTGATGACCATACTCTTTGTTTTTGCTGTGTTTATTTGCATCCCATATTCCACACAAGCTTCATTTAGATCTTCAGAGCTTCATTCAGCTTATCAATCAAATCTTGCTAGAATATAATATACCTAATAAGACAGTGGTAGCGGTTACAGACAACGCTGCAGTCACGAAAAAGCTTAAGGATTCGAGATTCACCCTGTTTTGACCACTGCATCAAAACAGTTTCAAAGCAGAACGTTTTCCAAAAAGTTATTCAAAACAAAGGTTACTGTGACTTTCTTTCATAACTCTACACTACCCAGTGAAAAACTGAGCAATGTTAAAAAAAAAACAGCAAAAAAGAAAAAGAACTGAGACTGATACAAGAGGTGCCGACTCGATGGAACAGCTCATGCCATGCGCTCAAAACAATTTTGGAAGTGGAAAGTGAGTTTGAGATTGCCATCAATGAAAGTTCAAACGCAAGGCCTACCCTCGCAGCAGAAAATTACTTAGGCCGGTATTACACTATCAAATTTCTTTGTCAAAGATTTGATCAAAGATGTGATCAAATATTCCGTCAAATATATTTAACAAAAACCTTTGACGTAGCGCTAGAAGGGGTATTACACTGTCATCATATTTTTCGTCAAAGTTGAAGATGGCTGACAACAACAACTTGTTATTAACCGCAGAAGTTGCATGTACCACAATTGCACTGTGTGCATATGCGGAAGAGAAGCGGGGGGGGGGGGGGGGGGAGGAAACATAACTGGGTGAAGCCGTGGGTTTTACGACGACACGATAAAAGCATTCAACAAAACTTGTTACGTGACCTTATAGTGGAGGACGTCAAGTCGTACATCAATTACTTACGAATGGATGAGCATACATTTCAGTATGTGCTCAGGAAGTGTTTCCTCATATCACAAAGCACAATACTCACTTAAGAACTGCTATATCTACAGAAGACAGGCTCACTGTAACACTCCGATTCCTTGCTACAAAAAAGGGTTAGGTTAGGTCAGGTCTCCAATCTTCGTGATCTATTTTTGTATTCAGCGTGCCTCACGTTGTAAAGCGCCTCATCACCTTCATACATCTCTATTAGTTTTGTAGTTGTCGGCACACACCAATTGTATTTACCCGCAATGTTTATAAAACACTACAGACGACAGAATTCAGTGATGCTAGCGCTCCATGTGGTAACATGTCACATTGCAGTGAACAGAAGACAAGCGACTTCTTCGATCAAATCTACAGCGGGGCCTTAGATTTGATCAAATATTGGACGAAATTTGACAAAGTTCCCTACTACACCATCAAATATCTTTGACAAACATATTGGACAAAGATATTTGACAAAGAAATTTGATAGTGTAATACCGGCCTTAGCTATACAAGGGATTTTAGATCTTCATGAACCTTTTGAAGTCGCAACGACAACACTCTCAGGGGAGTCATACATCACTGCTCCTGTAGTTATACCTCTTATACGAAGTATAGCTGCGAAGGTAAGGACCTTAACAACTAATAAAGACCAAGTGTTCTGGATTCTTTGATTACATCAAGCAATGAGAGAGTGAAACCATTTAACACATTGACTGTTAATATTTTTGTGACATTATTAGATCCTAGGTTTTAAAAAACGTGTTTCAGGACATTTTAAGAGGCAGAGAACGCTGCACAAGTACGTTAGGAAGAGTATAATGCTGTCATCGCATCAACTATACGAGTAATACCTGAAACAACATCCATGAGCAGTGTTATTACGTCTACTGCTAGGTCTAACAGTTTGAAATCGGATGACCTACATTTTTTGCCCAAGTAACAACAGCGTAACGTCGATGTCGTTACACCAGTCGGTGATTCCATAATTGACCTACAGCAGTATTTTGAAAAACTTGTGACAGACAAGCATGCTTCTGTATGAGAATACTGTAAAAAAATCTAGTAGTATGTTGCGTGGCATGGCCAGTAAATTTTTGTTGTGCCAGCGTCTTCAGTTCCTGCAGAGAGGGTTTTCTCCAAGGCGAGATAAATAATTTCTTAAAAACGCAACAGACTAAAGGAGAAGAATTTAAACACCTTACGTGCATCCTTTAATACTGTATCTTAAACAACAGGCTAGAGGACAAGAATTTGAACACCGTACTTTTTACAAAACAAAATTTACATATCTTGTAGTGTTGTATTTTAAGCAATAAAAATTGTTAAAAGTTATTTTTCATTTGAAATACCTGCCCAAAACAATCGATAGTTAATCATTACATTGATAGCTTTTTAAATTACTATCGACAATATTGGATTGTCTCACAGTGATTAAAATTATTCTGGGTATTATGCCGCATCATTGCTAAAAACTAACGACAATAATAAACTAAAACGGACTTTACAGCCAAATTGCAATAGGCGCGTGCCCTTAGGAAGGCCGTTGCAATTCGGCCGAAACGTCGGTTTTAGTTTATTATTGTTGTTAGTTTTTAGCAATAACGCGGCATAATAGCCAGAAGAATTTTAATCACGATGACACCGGCAGCGGAAGCCTATGTTCTTATATCTTATCTCGTTGTTGTTGTTGTTGTTGTTGTCTGCGGTCCTGAGACTGGTTTGATGCAGCTCTCAATGCTACTCTATCCAGTGCAAGCTTCTTCATCTCCCAGTACTTACTGCAACCTACATCCTTCTGAATCTGCTTAGTGTATTCATCTCTTGGTCTCCCTCTACGATTTTTACCGTCCACGCTGCCCTCCAATGCTAAATTTGTGATCCCTTGATGCCTCAGAACATGTCCTACCAACCGGTCCCTTCTTCTTGTCAAGTTGTGCCACAAACTCTTCTTCTCCCCAATTCTATTCAATACCTCATTAGTTACGTGATCTCCCCATCTAATCTTCAGCATTCTTCTGTAGCACCACATTTCGAAAGCTTCTATTCTCTTTTTGCCCAAACTATTTATCGTCCATGTTTCACTTCCATACACGGCTACACTCCATACAAATACTTTCAGAAAAGACTTCTTAACATTGCCAGTCTACATTTCATATCCTATCTACTTCGATCATCATCAGTTTTATCTTATCTCACGGTTACTGATTTCAAACACCCGGAATCCTTGGTGAGCCCACTTCCTCTACCCCAGGGAACCACCTGGAAATAATCAACATCACGCAGGGGAATCAGAAAGGTAATTGTGGTACTTATATTCAAGCTCATGACATTAACCAGTCGTGTGCCATAAAAATCGCGGGAGCTGCCGCCGACCTCGGCTACAAGGTAAATCAGTCAAATCTAAAGGCCGTAAATTCAGCTAAATACATAGCTACCAATTACAATTACGATCAGTGGAAGGAACACACAGAAAATGTGGGGGATCCTTACCGGATAGGACTGACGGAGTACATCGAGAAAGTTCAAAGAAGGACAGCACAAATAGGGAAGGGAATGTCACTGAAATGATACAGGATTTCGGATGGACATCATTAAAATAGAGACGTTTTTCGTTGCGGCGGAATCTTCTCACGAAATATCAATCACCAACTTTCTCCTGCGAATGGGGAAATATTTTGTTGACGCCGACCTAGATAGTGAGAAACGATCATCGTAATAAAATAAAAGAGATATCAGAGCTCGTACGGATTTTTCCGCGAGCTGTTCGGGATTGGAATAATTGAACGCGGATTTTTTACAGACGAATGGAAAAACTAGTAGAAGCTGACCTCGGGGAAGATCAGTTTGGATTCCGTAGAAATGTTGGGACACGTGAGGCAATACTGACATTATGACATATCTTAGAAGCTAGATTAAGGAAAGGCAAACCTACGTTTCTAGCAGTTGTAGACTTAGAGAAAGCTTTTGACAATGTTGACTGGAATACGCTCTTTCAAATTTTGGTTGGTTGGTTGGTTGTTTGAGGTTAAAGGGACCAAACAGCAAGGTCATCAGTCCCTTGTTTCAAATAGACTCCATTCTGCTAACGGGACATCTCAGTATAGTCAGAAAAATAAAACGGAAAAAGGGGAAACGTAAAAGGGCAGTCACGTTGTCATTAGTAAAAACAAATGAAGGAAGTTGGCAAGAGAACGGACCCAACACTATGCTGAAGCAGCATAGGCAAGACCACCTGTGACTTAAAAGGTACAACTGCTATAATGCAGAAAGTACGGATGGGAATAGAAAAACTAACCAAGCCTGAAAAAGAAGGGGTAAAAACAGAGTAAAAGGGAAAGAAAAGAGGATTCCGGTCAGGGAGGTGAATCGGGAATCTCTGAACACTGCCTACAGTGGGAGACACCCAAACACTCACCGCCCTGCCCCAACACCAGAGGGAGATTAAAAACTTTAAAACTGAGAATAAAAACCACTCTCCCGGAGGAAACCTAGAACCAGAGAGACCATCCGGGAATCGTCAGCCAACATCAAAGGTAAAGTGTGGGGGAGTCTGTACTTAGCACGCAGAGCCAAAAGAAGGGGGCATTCAACCAAAATGTGGGCCACTGACTGGAAGGCTCCACAACCACATAGCGGGGGTGGCTCATCACGCAAAAGGAAACCATGGGTCAGCCTGGTATGGCCAATGCGGAGACGACACAGTGTGGTCGAGTCCTTGCGGGAGAGGCTAAAGGAAGAACGCCATGGGCCTGGATTCACCTTAATGGCACGAAGTTTATTAGACAGTGGAGTAGCCTCCCAAGAATTGGCCCATGACTGTGCAAAGTGGGATTTGATGTGAAGCCGTAAATCCGCTGCAGGAGGGGTTACAGAAAACGGGGGGTAAGTAACTGCTCCCCCAGCCAAACGATCAGCGAGCTCATTACCCGGGATACCCACATGGCCCGGGACCCATAGGAAATCAATGGAACAAGCAGCACGGTGAAGATCAGCGAGATGGTCATGGATGGCAGAGACCAAGGGATGGCGCGAAAAACACCGGTCAATAGCAACAAGGCCACTCAACGAGTCCGTACATAACAAAACGCGGTTGTGTTGGGATTGTTTAATAAAGGTAAGGGCCCGGGAAATTGCCATCAATTCCGCAGTAAACACCCCACATGAGGGTGGCAGTAGATGATTATCCGTTCCAACAAAGGACGTGAAGGCATACCCAACATGATCAGCAGATTTAGAGCCATCAGTGTAAAAAACAACAGCATCCCGAAACTCCCATAAAATTTGGCGGAAAAAGGAACGGAACACCACCGGGGGGATGGAATCTTTCGGACCGCGGCGGAGATCCATCCGAATTCGAGGCCGAGGAACTAACCAAGGAGGGGTGGAGGGGAGGGAGCGAGGAAGACAGGACAAAGAAGGAAGCCGAAAATCACGGGTAAGAGACGCAAGGCGCAGCCCAACCGGTAAACCCGCCCGAGGGCGGGAGTCAGGCGGGCGACGTCCATGGTCTGGGAATAGGATCTCTTTCAAATTTTCAAGGTGGCAGGGGTAAAATACAGGGAGCGAAAGGCTATTTACAATTTGTACAGAAAGCAGATGGCAGTTATAAGAGTCGAGGGATATGAAAGGGAAGCAGTGGTTGGGAAGGGAGTGAAACAGGGCTGTAGTCTCTCCACAATGTTATTCAATCTGTACATTGAGCAAGCAGTGAAGGAAACAAAAGAAAAATTCAGAGTAGTTATTAAAATCCATGGAGAAGAAATAAAAACTTTAAGGTTCGCCGATGACATTGTAATTCTGTCAGACAGCAAAGGACTTGGAAGAGCAGTTGAACGGAATGGACAACGTCTTGATAGGAGGATATAAGATGAACATCAACAAAAGCAAAACGAGGATAATGGAATGTAGTCGAATTAAGTCGGGTGATGCTGAGGGAATTAGATTAGGAAACGAGACACTT
Source organism: Schistocerca americana (assembly GCF_021461395.2). Classification (NCBI taxonomy): domain Eukaryota; kingdom Metazoa; phylum Arthropoda; class Insecta; order Orthoptera; family Acrididae; genus Schistocerca; species Schistocerca americana. The sequence continues at coordinate 144,216,846 of NC_060129.1, read as the reverse complement.
GAAGTAGTAACGGAGTTTTGCTATTTGGGGAGCCAAATAACTGATGATGGTCGAAGTAGAGAGGATATAAAATGCAGACTGGCAATGGCAAGGAAAGCGCTTCTGAAGAAGAGACATTTGTTAACATCGAGTATAGATTTAAGTGTCAGGAAGTCATTTCTGAAAGTATTTGTATGGAGTGTAGCCATGTATGGAAGTGAAACATGGACGATAAATAGTTTGGACAAGAAGAGAATAGAAGCTTTTGAAATGTGGTGCTACAGAAGAATGCTGAGGATTAGATGGGTAGATCACATAACTAATGAGGAGGTATTGAATAGAATTGGGGAGAAGCGGAGTGTGTGGCACTACTTGACAAGAAGAAGGGATCGGTTGGTAGGACATGTTCTGAGGCATCAAAGGATCACCAACTTGCTATTGGAGGGCAGTGTGGAGGGTAAAAATCGTTGAGGGCGACCAAGAGATGAATACACTAAGCAGATACAGAAGGATGTAGGTTGCAGTAGGTACTGGGAGATGAAGAAGTTTGCACAGGATAGAGTAGCATGGAGAGCTGCATCAAACCAGTCTCAGGGCTGAAGACCACAACAACAACAACTGTGAAGGTGGTTGGATGAACCCTTTGTCAGGCCCTTAAATGTGATTCGCAGATTATCCATGTAGATAGAGATGTAGATGTAGACTCCAAGTCGCCACTGCAGGCACTGCCGCCGCTAGAGTTGTTAGGTATTGCCTCCCTGTACTTGTAAGTATCGCGACTGAGTGGAAGAGCATTGAACGAGTGTCAGATAACGACGTGCCCATTGACACAGTCGCTCTGCGATAAACAACATACACTATAACAGACTCATGAAGATCATACTGGTCGACCTAGGGACAACGGGCTCTGACCTGGTAAACGTCTACCCACACTGAGGAAGAAGGAACTACTTATTGTTTTTCATTTTACAAGCAACACACGGTGGAGGCCCATCAGTCTGGCATCGGGCATTCACATCGTAATGCCCAAGCTGATACAGAAAAAGATGTTAATCGTTGTGAAACACTTGCGGCAGTAAGTTAAATCTATGAGGAGTGTCACATAGCTGAAGTATAAGCTGTGTGGGAAACAAGTGCATTTAAACTGGTGCGTCTTTCCTATTAGCACTTAGAAATACACTCCTGGAAATTGAAATAAGAACACCGTGAATTCATTGTCCCAGGAAGGGGAAACTTTATTGACACGTTCCTGGGGTCAGATACATCACATGATCACACTGACAGAACCACAGGCACATAGACACAGGCAACAGAGCATGCACAATGTCGGCACTGGTACAGTGTATATCCACCTTTCGCAGCAATGCAGGCTGCTATTCTCCCATGGAGACGATCGTAGAGATGCTGGATGTAGTCCTGTGGAACGGCTTGCCATGCCATTTCCACCTGGCGCCTCAGTTGGACCAGCGTTCGTGCTGGACGTGCAGACCGCGTGAGACGACGCTTCATCCAGTCCCAAACATGCTCAATGGGGGTCAGATCCGGAGATCTTGCTGGCCAGGGTAGTTGAGTTACACCTTCTAGAGCACGTTGGGTGGCACGGGATACATGCGGACGTGCATTGTCCTGTTGGAACAGCAAGTTCCCTTGCCGGTCTAGGAATGGTAGAACGATGGGTTCGATGACGGTTTGGATGTACCGTGCACTATTCAGTGTCCCCTCGACGATCACCAGTGGTGTACGGCCAGTGTAGGAGATCGCTCCCCACACCATGATGCCGGGTGTTGGCCCTGTGTGCCTCGGTCGTATGCAGTCCTGATTGTGGCGCTCACCTGCACGGCGCCAAACACGCATACGACCATCATTGGCACCAAGGCAGAAGCGACTCTCATCGCTGAAGACGACACGTCTCCATTCGTCCCTCCATTCACGCCTGTCGCGACACCACTGGAGGCGGGCTGCACGATGTTGGGGCGTGAGCGGAAGACGGCCTAACGGTGTGCGGGACCGTAGCCCAGCTTCATGGAGACGGTTGCGAATGGTCCTCGCCGATACCCCAGGAGCAACAGTGTCCCTAATTTGCTGGGAAGTGGCGGTGCGGTCCCCTACGGCACTGCGTAGGATCCTACGGTCTTGGCGTGCATCCGTGCGTCGCTGCGGTCCGGTCCCAGGTCGACGGGCACGTGCACCTTCCGCCGACCACTGGCGACAACATCGATGTACTGTGGAGACCTCACGCCCCACGTGTTGAGCAATTCGGCAGTACGTCCACCCGGCCTCCCGCATGCCCACTATACGCCCTCGCTCAAAGTCCGTCAACTGCACATACGGTTCACGTCCACGCTGTCGCGGCATGCTACCAGTGTTAAAGACTGCGATGGAGCTCCGTATGCCACGGCAAACTGGCTGACACTGACGGCGGCGGTGCACAAATGCTGAGCAGCTAGCGCCATTTGACGGCCAACACCGCAGTTCCTGGTGTGTCCGCTGTGCCGTGCGTGTGATCGTTGCTTGTACAGCCCTCTCGCAGTGTCCGGAGCAAGTATGGTGGGTCTGACACACCGGTGTCAATGTGTTCATTTTTCCATTTCCAGGAGTGTATTTCGTGATTTCAGACACTCGAACATGGTGGTTTTAGATCGCTCGTCATTCTCTTGGAACCCATAATCTTCCAGCTGAATCGTTATAACAAAATGAAAAAATGAAATGTCGTGTGACCAGGGCCTCCCGTCGGGTAGACCGTTCGCCTGGTGCAGGTCTTTCGATTTGACGCCACTACGGCGACCTGCGCGTCGATGGGGATGAAATGATGATGATTAGGACAACACAACACCCAGTCCCTGAGCGGAGAAAATCTCCGACCCAGCCGGGAATCGAACCCGGGACCTTACGATTGACATTCCGTCACGCTGACCACTTTTTTTTAATTTATTTATTTATTTATTTTTTTTATTCTGAATTGCATCTTGAAGACAATGTTAGAAAATTGTAAATTGTAATCCGAATTGATTACGGTGAAAATAACTCTTTCTATAATACTATTGACCGCATTAACGGAACGCAAAATATTCTTCCATTAGAATTTTAACAAACGTGAAAGAGAAGCAAAAGTAAAAAGTAAGATAGGAAATTAAACTTCTTCAGTGATGCACGTCTTTTGCATGAGAATAGTTTTTCCCTACTATTCTTGTGCTGTGGCATGACTCCTGTTACTTCTTGGGAAAACATGGTTTTTCGGGGTTCTGTTGAGGCCTTCACGGCTACCGTATTGGTCCCGGGGCACACGAATTCCCCCACCGTACTTCACCCTCAACAGCAATCCCCTACTTTGGCAGTCTATCTTGTTCGGTCCATTTCATATTATTTAGGTATTAACCGATGCCTTGTTTCTGAAACAAAATTTGCATCATATTCCCGAGTTTCTTTTTATGGTCTTTGTTCCGGTATATTTTGAAGTATTCGTCTTTCATATATTCTCGATATTCTTGTAGATTGTCATTGCCTTTGTTGTTAACGACATAACTGACAAAATTTCCGAATAGCCACAAAATGACATTGTTTTTTTGTGGTGGAAAGGAAATTTCTTCTGGAAAGAGTATATCGTTTAGTGTGATTTCTCTTCCATCGGTCCGTTTGAGAAAAGCGACTTGCAATACAATGTCATTCCAAATATTCTTGTATCCATTACAGATGAAGCGTAGCTTTAAGGAGTCCGAATTGTGACATTTTTGGCACACATTGGTTGCTTGTATTCCTATTGAATACAGTTTTTCATTGGTACTAATGATATTGTTGACAACTCTGTCCCAAGACGCTTGCACTTCCGTAGTCAGTGTTTTGTTATTTATATTAGTCCATATTTTTTACCAGTTTTTGTTGGGATACTTCAGCTCCATTTTATTTTGGTTTTCGCGTGATTGTGACTTCTCTACTATATATTTACTTGTCCTCTTATTTTTGTCTGTTAAAATGCATGTCAAGTAGCTTGATTCTACATAAAAGTCCTTAATATGCTTTAGGTTGTAATTTATGTTGTGAACATCTACTGGCGGCTGCATGCTTCCGGGTTTGAGAAGGTCAAATAGAGCGGCAGTTATACTGTTCCGCTGTGTCTCTATAAGTTCCAGCGTTCTTTTAATGAAGAGGGCAGTGTGTTTCCTTCGAAGGTCTGTCAGCCCTAGGCCTCCGTTTTCGGGTCTCGATGTAGTCGTTCCTACTGCTACTCTAAAAATATGGCCTTTCCTTACGTATCGACAGATTGTGCTCATTATAGATTTCGCTATGTCTGGAGGTATAGGTAAAATCTGAGCGACATATGCAGCTTTCGAAAGAACTGCACAGTTTATTAGTTTAATTCTTTGCTTGATATTTAAGTCTCTCGTTTCATGCAGTATTAAGCTGCCTCTGATTATTCCTAACGCCTGTTTCCAATTTGCAGCCGTTGTTCTTAATGGGCAACTGTAAAAAGGTATGCCCAAAGCAGTGTGACGCTCCACCTTGTTTGCCCACGGTAGCTGCATATTGTCAAGACCCTGTAAATTTAAAAACAAACTTTTCGTTTCATTTATCCTCGCACCAGTTGTCCTGGTATAAAGCAATAACTTGTCCGTTAGCTGGGCACAGTCATCATCGCTCCTTACTAGAACTCCCACATCGTCAGCGTATGCATTTGTAACCGTCTTCAATCCAGCTATTGTTATGCCTTCTAAGGTTGTGTTCAAAAGCCGCAAAAGGGGTTCCAGAGAAACCACATAAAACAACATGGACAGGGGACTTCCCTGAGGAACTCCACTAGATATCAATACTTCATTAGTATATTGTCCATTGATCGAGATTTTGGTTCGTATGCCTCTGACGATGTTCATTAAAACCGCTAAGTTGCCATCATTGAAACCTATGTGGTTCAAGGTTCTGAACAGATATCCGTAGTTGACTCTGTCAAACGCTTTAGCAAAATCAATGAAGTCAATGCCTCCATTCGCTGACGATGATGAGAAAATAGAAATAATGTCTCGATATTCACATACAGTCTTAAAAATGGTACGTCGAGGGAGACACGTCTGACGGCGTCCAATAACTTTTTCTAAAATCGGTCCCATTCGTTCTTTAATTACACGTGCAACTACCTTGTAATCTGAGTTCATTAGACTGATCGGCCTCATTTTAGTAATATCTTTCGTGTCCGTACTCCTTCCCTTTGGAAGTAGTACAGTTACACTTTCCTTGAAAGCAGCAGGAATTTCCTCTCCCCTCAAGACGTCATTAACTACTTCCGTGAATTGGGAACCTACTAGGTGCCAAAAGGTCCTATAAAACTCCACAGGCAGGCCGTCTGGGACTGGAGACTTACGTGAAGGTGAAGATTTGAGTATATCAAAAACCTCGTCATTCGTAATTTCTAACGTTAAACCTCTGTTCTCCACCTCTGTAACAACTGCCTCTATTCCGGAGTTCTGTAAAAACTCTTGTACTGAGTTGTCGTCAGTAGCATTTCCAGAATATAATTGCTGAAAAAATCTATGTGCTTCAGTTAAGATATCCCTTTGTTCTGTCAGGACACTGTTATCTTCCGTTCTGAGGCTGGCAATAAAATTTCTTCTTCTGTTTTTTGTGTGTTGTATCAAGTGGTAGATGGAGGTGTTTTCTGCCTCCATCGTCGTTCTAGTGTGTGATTTGATTTGTAATCCCCCCAAATGTACCCTCTTGATACTTATCATTTTGGCTTTAACGTTTTTAATATTGATAAAGACGTCTTGAGACATAGGTTGGTCGTAAAGGTCTCTTAAGCAAGAGTAGTAAAACTCCATTGTGTGTCTTGACCACATTGCCCTTTCTTTGGCGTAAGATATCAGTGATGCTCTTATCTTTTTCTTAGCGGCCATAGTCCACCATTCAATAGTTGTTCTACATGGTTATTACAAATGATTGAAGCGATTTCACAGCTCTACAATAACTTCATTATTTGAGATATTTTCACAATGCTTTGCACACACATACAAACACTCAAAAAGTTTTTTTAGGCATTCACAAACGTTCGATATGTGCCCCTTTAGTGATTCGGCAGACATCAAGTTCCTCCCACACTCGGCGCAGCATGTCCCCATCAATGAGTTCGAAAGCATCGTTGATGCGAGCTCGCAGTTCTGGCACGTTTCTCGGTAGAGGAGGTTTAAACACTGAATCTTTCGCATAACCCCACAGAAAGAAATCGCATGGGGTTAAGTCGGGAGAGCGTGGAGGCCATGACATGAATTGCTGATCATGATCTCCACCACGACCGATCCATCGGTTTTCCAATCTCCTGTTTAAGAAATGCCGAACATCATGATGGAAGTGCGGTGGAGCACCATCCTGTTGAAAGATGAAGTCGGCGCTGTCGGTCTCCAGGTCTGGCATGAGCCAATTTTCCGCGGGCTACGCGTGAAACTTGCCCGCACGCGTTCAACCGTTTCTTCGCTCACTGCAGGCCGACCCGATGATTCCCCCTTACAGAGGCATCCAGAAGCTTTAAACTGCGCATACCATTGCCGAATGGAGTTAGCAGTTGGTGGATCTTTGTTGAACTTCGTCCTGAAGTGTCGTTGCACTGTTATGACTGACTGATGTGAGTGCATTTCAAGCACGACATGCGCTTTCTCAGCTCCTGTCGCCATTTTTCTCACTGCGCTCTCGAGCGCTCTGGCGGCAGAAACCTGAAGTGCGGCTTCAGCCGAACAAAACTTTATGAGTTTTTCTACGTATCTGTAGTGTGTCGTGACCATATGTCAATGAATGGAGCTACAGTGAATTTATGAAATCGCTTCAATCATTTGTAATAGCCCTGTATATTTAGTACGCATCCTTAAAACAGACTGCCAAGTTTCTTGCATCTTTAAAGCTAGAGCGTTTTCAGAGAGGGTATTGATATTTAATTTCCATAGTGGGCGACCCCAATATGTCTCTTGCCTGGTTAATTTGATGCTGCACCTCACTCCGAGGTGGTCACAGAAGGCGGCTGGTATCACCCCGATACTACTGACTTTGGTGGCTAAACTGGGGGTGACATATATTCTGTCGATTCTGCTCTGTGTAGCACCATTGATATATGTGAAGCGAACCAGCGTCGGATATTTTATTTCCCACGCGTCAAACCACTTCCTGTTGGTGACCAACGCCTGCAGTTCTTGGGAGAAGTTAAAATTTGGTCGCTGATCCTTTTTATCTAAAACGCAATTAAAATCTCCACCAATCACAATTTCTGCAGGGTTTTCTTGGAGTAGAAATAAAATGTCACTTTTAAAAAAAGCTGCCCCCTCTCGTCTCGCATTGTTGCCTGAAGGTGCGTATACACTACTGGAAATTGAAATAAGAACACCATGAATTCATTGTCCCAGGAAGGGGAAACTATATTGACACATTCCTGGGGTCACATACATCACATGATCACACTGACAGAACCACAGGCACATAGACACAGGCAACAGAGGATGCACAATGTCGGTACTAGTACAGTGTATATCCACCTTTCGCAGCAATGCAGGCTGCTATTCTCCCATGGAGACGATCGTAGAGATGCTGGATGTAGTCCTGTGGAATGGCTTGCCATGCCATTTCCACCTGGCGCCTCAGTTGGACCAGCGTTCGTGCTGGACGTGCAGACCGCGTGAGACAACGCTTCATCCAGTCCCAAACATACTCAATGGGGGACAGATCCGGAGATCTTGCTGGCCAGGGTAGTTGACTTACACCTTCTAGAGCACGTTGGGTGGCACGGGATACATGCGGACGTGCATTGTCCTGTTGGAACAGCAAGTTCCCTTGCCGGTCTAGGAATGGTAGAACGATGGGTTCGATGACGGTTTGGATGTACAGTGCACTATTCAGTGTCCCCTCGACGATCACCAGTGGTGTACGGCCAGTGTAGGAGATCGCTCCCCACACCATGATGCCGGGTGTTGGCCCTGTGTGCCTCGGTCGTATGCAGTCCTGATTGTGGCGCTCACCTGCACGGCGCCAAACACGCATACGACCATCATTGGAACCAAGGCAGAAGCGACTCCCATCGCTGAAGACGACACGTCTCCATTCGTCCCTCCATTCACGCCTGTCGCGACACCACTGGAGGCGGGCTGCACGATGTTGGGGCGTGAGCGGAAGACGGCCTAACGGTGTGCGGGACCGTAGCCCAGCTTCATGAAGACGGTTGCGAATGGTCCTCGCCGATACCCCAGGAGCAACAGTGTCCCTAATTTGCTGGGAAGTGGCGGTGCGGTCCCCTACGGCACTGCGTAGGATCCTACGGTCTTGGCGTGCATCCGTGCGTCGCTGCGGTCCGGTCCCAGGTCGACGGGCACGTGCACCTTCCGCCGACCACTGGCGACAACATCGATGTACTGTGGAGACCTCACGCCCCACGTGTTGAGCAATTCGGCGGTACGTCCACCCGGCCTCCCGCATGCCCACTATACGCCCTCGCTCAAAGTCCGTCAACTGCACATACGGTTCACGTCCACGCTGTCGCGGCATGCTACCAGTGTTAAAGACTGCGATGGAGCTCCGTATGCCACGGCAAACTGGCTGACACTGACGGCGGCGGTGCACAAATGCTGCGCAGCTAGCGCCATTCGACGGCCAACACCGCGGTTCCTGGTGTGTCCGCTGTGCCGTGCGTGTGATCATTGCTTGTACAGCCCTCTCGCAGTGTCCGGAGCAAGTATGGTGGGTCTGACACACCGGTGTCAATGTGTTCTTTTTTCCATTTCCGGGAGTGTAGGTTTATAAAAGTGGTGTTAAAAATTGTGCAGCTAATTCCCCTCCCCGTCTCTAAAAGGCACACGTTTGTCATCTCGATCCCTTCTTTAGCAAGGATGGCTGTTCCACACGCGTTTTCTGGAGCCACATTCAACACCTCTTTGTACCCTGAAACATACAATTCTTTGACATTAACTTCCTGCAGGAAGGCGATATCTGTATCTGAGTGATACAGAAAGTCCTTCAGTGCAGTTACCTTTGCTTGACTGTGAATTTTGTTTATGTTTAAGGTGGTCACGTTATATGTATGTTCCACTGTGAGACGCTACGAGACAGTAATCAGAGGACGCGGTATTGGAGCCGCGTACAATAATTTCGGGTTAGATATATATAGTGTTATTTTATTTTACTTGTATTCCATTGACGGTTTTCCTTCTTTTTTCTTTTTTTTCTTTCTTCTTAGCGTTCGGTGTGACAATTTTCAATAAAAAAATTCTTCCTCAAAAACCCCTTCCGCCCCCATTGCATCGGTCTGATCCTCCTTTTCGCCCGCCCAGTTAAATCGTGGCTCGGTGATGTCGTGTCCATGTCCTTGTCCAAGTCGGGTTTCGTTGTCCATATCTGATGTCGTATTGTCATGCAAGGGTTCATATGTTCCGTGTGGCGTGTCAGCCCGTTCGTGTCCCTTGTTCCGATCCGAAGATTCGCCGACCGCTTCCTTTTGTATATCTTCGTCCTTCTTTTCGGTCTCCCGTATCTTCCTCAGCCGCTCTCTTAAAGGAGGGGCCAAATTCTCTGCAGCTTGATGTGCTCTTCGCCTCTTTTTATTTTTTGATGATTTCGGTGAAATCGTCGGTGAAACCTTTGGTGAACTTCCTGGCGACTCCATGGAAGGTCGAGGAGAAGTCACCTGTCCCGCCTTCGTGGCGGAAGATTTTTGAGCTCCGTTAATTTCTGAGTCGGCCGTTGCTGCTGTTTCTACGACACGTGAGACGGGTGGTGTCACTGGTTCGTCTTCTTGCGCCCCTCCTTTTCTTTTGACGTTTCCTGAACCTGTCTGTGGTATCCTGTCATCTGTGTGGTTGTCAGTTTTCTGTTGTATCACTTCCTCTTTATGTCCATCCACTGTAGTGCCCTCTGGGATGTTGGCCCTTTCGTGTGTAGCTACCGCTTCGTACTCTGCCATGTCTACATCAGGTATTGTCGATGAGGCTTGTCGCTCGTTGGAAGAGTTGTCAGACTCACAAGGGGAGGCCGCCAATTGTGAAATTCAGACTCAATTCATACTGCGCATAATAAAAGCTCATGGCCAGAGGTGTAATGTGGCAAAGCACCAAGATGCACTTCTCAGCCGTTGTCGAGAAAATCGACAGTTGAAAGAAACCGTTGCGATGAAATGCTCTCTACGATTTGTAATTGCCTACAGCGTCGTGGCGCAGCGGTAAGTGCTCGGGTTCGTAATCTGAAGGTCGCCGGATCGAATCTCGCACCATGCAATTTTTTTTATTATTAGTTTTTTGTAATTCAAATATATATATATATATATATATATATATATATATATATATATATATATATATGAACTATTAATGAATTGTTTATGCATGTTGTTGAAGGCGGATCGCTCTCCAATTGTACCGCCTCCATTTTTCAGTTTTTTTAACACGGTGTACCAAAGCTCTCACGTACGCACTGATTTTCGACGATGTTATAAGTTGCGCTAGGGACTGCATCTACTTTCTTTGGAAGTTAGCACGCAACTACGCTCTTATGCGGCGGCTCGTATCGACCCATTCAACATCTGTCCTTCAAGTGTAACGAGCGAGTAACGGAGTTTATATTTCATACCTGCCACAGCAAATTTGTGTTCGTGGGGTCTCTATTCTAATTCGAACGTTTGACTTACGCTATACGTATTCGTTTCGGAATATCGTTTCTACGTCTTCCGTTAACTATACGTGGTTAACATTATGAAGACAATTAATAACATTTGTGAAATACAAATTTGTTTGCGGAAAACATAATGATGTTCGAAGTCGCCAGTTTTTCCACGACAAACGACTTTCAGCAACTTATTATATGCATAATTGTTGCAACTGATTGCCGGGAATTATATATATATATATATATATATATATATATATATATATATATATAATATGTGTGTGTGTGTGTGTGTGTATACATTTGAATTACAAAAAAACAAATACTAGGAAAAAAAAGGTTGCTTGGCGCGAGTTTCGATCCGGCGACCTTCGGATTACGAAGCCGTGCGCTTACCGCGGCGCCACGACGCTGTAGGAAATTATTAATCGTTGACAGTATTTCACCGCAACGGTTTCTTTTAACTCGATTTTCTCGACAACGGCTGAGAAGTGCATCTTGGTGCTTTGCCACATTACACCTCTGGCCATGAGCTTTTATTATGCGCAGTATGAATTGAATCTGAATTTCACAATTGGCGGCCTCCCCTTGTCAGAGGGCAAGAGCGGTGCGTCCTCAGTGACATCATTACTGGCCAGATTCTGATTGTCCTCGTTAGTGAACTCCGCGGTGCCTCCCGTTTCCGTGCGCGCGTCGGAAGGTCCCGCCTGCTCGGCCATATTCTGTTGATAGGGGGCCCGGCTAGCTGCCGCGGCAGCGTACGTCACCTGCATGCTAACAACTTGGTTCAAATGGCCCTGAGCACTATGGGACTCAACTGCTGTGGTCATCAGTCCCCTAGAACTTAGAACTACTTAAACCTAACTAACCTAAGGACATCACACCTTTTTCCCCTCTGCCGGTGTGCCCCAAGGCTCCGTCCTCTCCCCCCTTCTGTACCTTTTGTACACGGCGGACATGCCGCCGCCGTCACCCCCCGTCCACCTCCTCCAGTTTGCCGATGACACCACGTTCCTTGCCCTTGCCCCCACCCTGCAGCGCTCCCAACACCTTCTCCAATCCCATCTTGACCGGTTCACCACTTGGTGCAACCAGTGGTTGCTCAAGGTCAATCCCTCCAAAACCCAGGCGATCATTGTAGGCAAAACCACCCCTTCCTTCCGCCTCCTTGATTTCTATCTCACCATCTATGGCCGTCCTATCGCCCTCACTCCCACTCTTAAGTACCTTGGCGTCACCCTCGACCGTCGCCTCTCCTGGACTCCCCACCTCCGGACAATCCAAGCCAAGGCACGCTCCCGCCTCAGTCTCCTCAAGCTCCTCTCTGGCCGTACGTGGGGTCTGGACCCCTCCACCATCCTCCACACCTATAAATCCCTCATCCGCCCTATCCTTTGTTATGCCCATCCGGCTTGGATCTCCGCCCCCCCTACCTTTTATAAATCCCTCCAAATCCTTGAACGCCATGCTCTCCGCCTCGCCTATCGCATCCGTCTCCCCTCCCCCACGCGGATCCTGTATGATCTCATCCCCTTCCCTCACCTCCTCCTTTTCCTTGAAAGGATACAGATCCTGTACACCTCCCCTTCCCTCACCTCACCCGCTCGTCTCCCCGATCCTCTCCCACCCCCGGCCGCTGCCGCGCCTGTATTCGCACGTCCCACCCGGTCTCCATCTCTCCACCCTCCTTACCCTCTCCCAAGGTGGCTTCCGCCAGCTCCCTCTCCCTGATGATGCCCTCCTCCCCTCCATCTACCCCTCCTACCAACTTTGATCCTCCCGCCCTCCTCCTGCACTTACTCCTCTGGGCACCCTCCCTCCCTTCTCTTCCTTTTCCCTCCCTCCTCCTTTTCTCCCCCCTCCTCCCCCGGGCCTCCCCTCCCCTGCCCCTCTCCTCCTGCCCCCATCTCCTAAGCCAATGGCATCCTTTTTTCCTCCCCTCTACCCCACCTCACCCCTGTTCCCCTCTTGGCAGGTCCCCGGACTCGCACACGCTCAGTGGACATTCGCGCGCCGGAGATCACCGCCATCAGTGTATCGTGTGTGCCGTCATGTTTAGTGTTCAGTGCTCACCGTCACACTCCATTGTTCACCAGTGCCATCGTATTCTTCAGTGTTTGTGCGTCGTGTCAACAGTTCGTAGTGTGGATTGTCATCGAGTGTGAACGGCTTCTTGTGCCTTTATGTTCTTGTGTCTACTGTTTTTTCCCGCCGTTTTTCTAAGTGATGTCTCTTGTCTGTTTACTTCCTTGTACTCTCTTCGGCTGAAGAGCGGCGTATTGTGCTGCTGCCAGCCTACCTGATTGTTCAGGTGTCAAAATAACAATAAAGTAAAAAAAAAAAAAAAAAGACATCACACACATCCATGCCCGTGGCAGGATTCGAACCTGCGACCGTAGCAGTCGCACGGTTGCGGACTGCGCGCCTAGAACCGCGAGACCACCGCGGCCGGCGCCAACAACTTGTCCTGGGACAGCCGCCTCGTTAGTCAGTAACTGAGGAACACGCCTCCTACTGCACTCACTTCTGACGTGCCCTGTTGCGTTACATAACGCACAAGTCCGTGGCTGCCCATCATAAAATATGAGAGCGCGATGGCCACAGATATTCAAGTAAGAAGGGATATGCCGTAAGAGCTCAGTCTTAATCTGTCTAACTCCATTCAAAACCGGAAACATGTATTGCTCCGGCCATTTTTCTGCAATATTAGATATAACCCTACCATAGGGCTGAAGAGCAGCATTGATTGCTCCGGCAGGGACCTCGAACGGCAGTTCGAAAACTCTCACTGTTCGAATGCCTAGCCCAGCATGGGAAACAAGAACGTCACTAACGGTTCCGTCTGCATGATTAAATTTCAATTTGCCACCACACTTGTCAACTATCGACTAGCACAAATCAGAGGTAATCAATTTCAAAAAGGCAGAATTTGAAACAAAAGATAGATGAACGCCAATAATTTCGTCTCCTGTGATCTTAACTGTTTCTGAAAGCCATCTTTTGATCTCAAAAGCCTTTGGTCTTTTACAGGTCCAATCAAAAGTGAATCTAACCGTATCTCTTCTTTCACAGCTAATTTCGTTCATTTTGTCATTTTAAATCACTGAAAGATGCAAAGTAAACAAAGCGCTCTACTGACCTTCGTAACAGCCACACAGCCGCTGTTTACGCCAACCCTCCCAGCGCTGCCGCCACACGTCCGTCCGGCTCGGCGGCCGAGCAGCGAATATCACTCAGCTACCGGGGCCGGACATAACAAAATAACGAATGTCTAAGTTATGTTGTCATCTTCTTGAATACACCGAAGTTGTGTACTCACTAAACAGAAATTAATAGCAGGCACATCAGCGAACCTGACTTATAGTACACACGCACTGCCCTCTCTAGAGTTAACAACAGACACAGTAATTCCACAAATTATCAAAAATGGCTCTGAGCACTATGGGACTAAACATCTGCGGTCAGAAGTCCCCTAGAATTTAGAACTACTTAAACCTAACTAACCTAAGGACATCACACACATTCATGCCCGAGGCAGGATTCGAACCTGCGACCGTAGTAGTCGCGCGGTTCCTGACTGAGCGCCTAGAACCGCTAGACCACCGGGGCCGGCCACAAATTATCATCATCTTGTTCATTCTTGTGATGAACTGGCAGAAAAGGCCAGTGTGTGCCACTTATAGCCGGCCGAAGTGGCCGTGCGGTTAAAGGCGCTGCAGTCTGGAACCGCAAGACCGCTACGGTCGCAGGTTCGAATCCTGCCTCGGGCATGGATGTTTGTGATGTCCTTAGGATAGTTAGGTTTAACTAGTTCTTTGTAGGGGACTAATGACCTCAGCAGTTGAGTCCCATAGTGCTCAGAGCCATTTGAACCATTTTTTTTGTGCCACTTATATACTTTTTAAAGTTGCAAAGAATTATATAAATAACAAATAATGTGAAAGTCGCGAGCTCTATCTTCTTATCTCGCGTTTTCTACTGAAAATCTCGTGCTTGTACTCTCGTTAACTTTACTATTACAGAGATCGCCTAAACTTTATTATTTTTTTTAATTGGCCCTGTGCACAACAAATAACTTACTTGGTCTTTCTGCTGCCACTGCCTGATCTGCTGCTTTCCATTATTTAACAGAAACATAAAGGAACCTATTATTCATGCTGAGTGAAATGCATGTTCTGTATGGCGGTTCCTGCTGTTGCTGCGGCTGCTGCTTCTTACCACAACTACATGTAATTCAAGAGAAAGGGTTTGCTCAAATCTTAAATTGCTAAATTATAACCCAAACACGTAATTCCATTTTTCAAAAACTATATTCTGAAAGCGATTCTTTCTCATTCAATCAATAAAACGCTATAAGCTCTTTCAGCAATTGCTTCGTGTGTAAATCTGCCTCCAGTGGCATTACAAATTAATCAAACTCTTGAGACAGTCTGAAATACTTCTCAATTAAATACATAGTGAAACAATTCCCTGACAGTTTCAAAAGAAATCAATGACAAAAATCAATACTTAATCTGTTCACCTAACAATGGTTTTCCTTAAGAATTCAACTCCTACCATTATCAAAATTACCGTCTGCTGCTACGCACATACACAAACCCTTTTCTTTAAATTAATAAGAGCGCTGCAAATTATAAAAAAATATCAACTCGGTACCAAATCCTGTGTCGCTGCCGGCGGTCACGTGCGCACCACAGCAGGCGGGCTCCTACACGGGCCTCCAAACTGCCACTGGTTAATCCGTGCGCTACGAAGCGCGACAACAATATCTTAGATTCCAGAGCTTGTGTATGCGCGCTGTAGCCAACCTTCAAATCCTAAGAGAGTGTTGCCAACTCTCAAATGAACAGCTCACCCAATCGCTAGACAACGGACAAATGGGTAAGGTGTCACAGCACGTAGCAGCAACAGCAGACGAAATGAAGGTGTCACATGATGTAGTAATAATGTTGTCTAAAGTTAACTACAGTTTAAACAACAAAGGCTGTAAACATGTCAGCATTGGTATGATTTCTCATCGAGAGTTCTATCTGGTGGTCGTCCTTGAAAACCCTTAATTTTGCAACGTTAAAGTGATATTATCGACTGATGAATGGTATGAACTATCCATTACGTCAATACATATTCCTATGCCGTTCCACGGCAATGTTCATTCGCCGTCTGTAATTCTGGGGGATCACACATTCACAGTACGAGACTTCCCTGGAACAATTAAAATATTTTACGTCAGTGAGTGTGTACATCTCCAGGAACAGACATATAAGAATCTAATGTACACAAGCCATAGCATAAAGTATGCTGCAGACTATCGACTAAGGTGGCAATCGTACGTCTCCACTGTGAAAAGAGCTTTTGGAGTCTATTCCCCACACTCTGCTCACTTTTATGAATTATATTCGAAATACACACAACAACAGAAGTTTTGCATCACCCCAGTTCCCAGAACTCTACATAGTTAACTTTGTAGATTCCTGATTGTGAAAACGGTTCTGGTTTATGTGGTATGTGTCTGAATAATCGCTGTAGATTGTTAGTGGTTCTGCAACTAGTGCATGAGTTTGTATTGGTGAATTTAATCGGAAATAATGGCCATACAAGGACTTTATTTTTGTGTGTTTCGTTTTTGTCTCTGGTTAAAGTGACGTGCTCCGACAATAAAAGAACAAATATTTATAAGTTATTTCAAAGAAGTTACAGTGATATTTACACCAATGACGAATGATAATTGAATATAATTGAGAACAAAAGCATATGCGGGTTGGTTAACTAATTTCTGCAAAATAATTGTAACCTTCGTAGTGTTAAGTACGTTAAAACACGAGTCTTATATATAAGAGCTTTGCAACAACTGCTCGAAAGTAACGTGCTTCTAAAATAGTCTAAAACATCTCTGATTTATTTTATGAGCATAACATCGAATCATAGGAGGAACGACGTGCATGGCATAATGTACTACTAAAAAAAATCACCCATAAAGTAAGTTATAAGGTATATATACAGATATGACTTGTTCCTACATCAAAATCACAGGTGTCACTAATGTATCCAATGTATAACGCTTCCGTTTCAGATACCTGAAAGCGGCCTTACGCCTAAATTGTAAAATCGTACATGAAATAAAGAGAATGGCAGATGAAGGCATCATGAAATCTTACAAAAAATTCATCAGAGCTGCAGACCCTATCGCACTGAAAATTACACAGTACATTACAGTGAATGACGATTTATCAGTTAATGTCAGCAACACTAAAATTGCATATCGTCTACAGAAGTACGTCATTGGACGATCAAAAGGAAAATCAGTATGATGTGGAAGAAAAATGGCTCTGAGCACTATGGGACTTAACTTCTGAGGTCATCAGTCCCCTAGAACTTAGAACTACTTAAACCTAACTAACTTAAGGACATCACACACATCCATGCCCGAGGCAGGATTCGAACCTGCGACCGCAGCGGTCGCGCGGTTCCAGACTGTAGCGCCTAGAACCGCTCGGCCACTCCGGCCGACTAAGATGTGAGGAAAATTTTTACTTCTCATAATACTGGTAGCCCTTTTTAAATGTGAGTAAATGTAAGAAAAAGCCTCTAAAAAGAAGAAAAGAACAGCTGTAAACCATCACAACTTCACTTTTAGAAGATCACAATTCGTAAGTATCGACAGGTATAACTAAGAGATGATGTGAAATGTTCTGGTCACGTAAGACCAGTATTAGGGAAGGCGCAAGGAAAACTTGAGTTTTGTTAGAAGGGTTCTGGCAAAGTACGGCCTATCTGCAAACCGTCTTGTTGGTGCGAGCAATCCTACTGCCACAGTGTGTAGGGGTCCTTATCAGTCAGACAGGGACAGGCAAACGGCGCAAGTTGTGATGTTCGCGTTGTGTGGACCCACTCTGTCCCAGACATCGCATAGGGAGAGAACATCCGAGAGATTATTTCTGTGGCTTCCGCACTGGTGTTCCATTCCCACTCCCAGGGAAATGTATTTGATCGTAGAGAAATCCTTCCACGGGCTAGATAAGATGAGTTCTGGCTTTCAGACAGAGAAGAGTACTATCCTCACTAATTAAAGGCTGATTGGAGAAAATTAGTACTACCAGGTGTTTCCAAACGAATGTCGAAGTTTTAAGCCTTTACAGCGTTTATTACATTTAACTAGCAATTATACACTAAAGCGCCAAAGAAACTGGTATAGGCAAACGTATTCAAATACAGAGAGATGCAAACAGACAGAGTATATCGCTGCGGTCGGCAACGTCTATACAGGGTGTTACAAACAGGTACGGCCAAACTTTCAGGAAACATTCCTCACACACAAAGAAAGAAAATATGTTATGTGGACATGTGTCCGGAAACGCTTACTTTCCATGTTGGAGTTCGTTTTATTACTTCTCTTCGAATCACATTAATCATTGAATGGAAACACACAGCAACAGAACGTACCAGCGTGACTTCAAACACTTTGTTACAGGAAATGTTCAAAATGTCCTCCGTTAGCAAGGATACATACATGCATCCACCCTCCGTCGCACGGAATCCCTGATGCGCTGATGCAGCCCTGGAGAATGGCGTATTGTATCACAGCCGTCCACAATACGAGCACGAAGAGTCTCTACATTTGGTACCGGGGTTGCGTAGACAAGAGCTTTCAAATGCCCCCATAAATGAAAGTCGAGAGGGTTGAGGTCAGGAGAGCGTGGAGGCCACGGAACTGGTCCGCCTCTACCAATCCATCGGTCACCGAATCTGTTGTTGAGAAGCGTACGAACACTTGGACTGAAATGTGCAGGAGCTCCATCGTGCACGAACCACATGTTGTGTCGTACTTGTAAAGGCACATGTTCTAGCAGCACAGGTAGAGTATCCCGTATGAAATCATGATAACGTGCTCCATTGAGCGTAGGTGGAAGAACATGGGGCCCAATCAAGACATCACCGGCAATGAGTCGCATGTCAACACAAGCACCGAAGTCAACATTACCTTCCTTCAATTGGGCCAACTGGCGGTGAATCGAGGAAGTACAATACATACTGACGAAAGTAAAATGAGCTCTGACATGGAAATTAAGCGTTTCCGGACACATGTCCATGTAATATCTTCTCTTTATTTGTGTGTGAGGAATGTTTCCTGAAAGTTTGGCCGTACCTTTTTGTAACACCCTGTATAAGACAAGTGTCTGGTGCAGTTGTTAAATCGGTCACTGCTGCTACAGTGGGAAGTTACCAAAATTTAAGTGAGTTTGAAAGTGCTGTTATAGTCGGCCCACGAGAGACTGGACACAGCATCTCCAAGATAGTTGGGATTTTCCCGTACGACCATTTGACGGGTGTACTGTGAATACCGCGAATCTGAGAAAACATCAAAATCACTGACGTCGCTGTGGCCCGAAAAAGATCATGCAAGAACGGGGCCAACGACGACTGAAGAGAAACGTTCAGCGTGACAGAAGTGCAACTCTTCCGCAAATTGCTTCAGATTTTGATGCTCGGCCATCAACAAGTGTTAGCGTGCGAACCATTCAACGAAACATCACCGATATTGGCTGTCGGAGCCGAAGACCCACTCGTGTACCCTTGATGACTGCACGACACAAAACTTTACGCCTCGCCTGGGCCCGTCAACACCGACATTGGACCTTTGATGCCTGGAAACATGTCGCATGGTCGGTCGAGTCGCGTTTTAAATTGTATCGAGGTTATGGACGCGTACGGGTAAGGGGACAACGTCATGAATCCATGGACATGCCAGCCGGGAACTGTTCAAGCTAGCGGAGCCTCTGTAGTGGTGTGGGGTGTTTGCAGTTGGAGTGATATGGGTACCCTGGTACATCTAGATGCGACTCTGGCAGGTGACACGTACCTAAGCATCCTGCCTGATCACCTGCATCCATTCATGTCCACTGAGCATTCCGACGGACTTTGGCAGTTCCAGCAGAACAATGCGACACCCCACACGTCCAGAATAGCTACAGAGTGGCTGCAGGAACACTCTCCTGAGTTTAAACACTTCCGCTGGCCACCAAACTCCCTGACATGAACATTATTGAGCATATCTGGCCTGCCTTGCAACGTGCTGTTCAGAAGAGATCTGCACCCCTTCGTACTCTTACAGAATTATGGACAGTCCTGTAGTGGGACGCGAAATTGAAGCGTCACCCATCCGCCAGTGTCAGCCCAGTTTCCAGGTGAATATAAGTTTAATTTAGTGTTTTGTTTATGTATTTTGTAATATTTGTAATGTTTGTGAATTATCTAAAGTTTTGTATTTATTTTTATGTTTCATGTACGGAGAGAGCGGCGCAACGAACGGAGACAGCATCTTCAATGCCGGGACCAGAGAGAAAATTGCTGTCCACTATACGTCGCGGGTCGACAGCCAAGAGCAACAGAAGATCCTGAAACCGAGTTGTTGCGTCGTGCTTCTAAAAACTGAAAAAATAAGAATTTGTAATGTTTCTACAACAATGACGTCATAGAAAGTTTAATCATGTTGTAGATGTTCAGTCCTATCTTGTCAAGGCTCATGTTCACGGCTATATGTAGTATATATGAAGATAATAAACTAGTGTATACTACAAAAGTTTAAATACGTGTTTCGAGAATTTATTTATGAAGAATTATGTTAAGGAAGAAGTATTACTGATTTATGTGACAAGATTATTAATTTTTGACAACGTTCATCGCGAGTTTGAGTCTTGAAAGTTTATTCAATGTGGTTTTAATATTTATTAAAGCAGATAACTTGCATTAATATAATTTCTGAGAAGAAGCAAACGACATCTAAATTGAAAAAAGTTTGCGCAAACCAACTGGGCTGAGTGACGTAATTCTGCGCATACGATTCAAGTTATGATGTTTTAATTACAGTTTCGTTCAAGAACCATTCAGAGGCAACTTCAAAAAGAATTTAAATAATTTGAAGTGTTTTGTAACTGCTAGGTGACGAAGTCTGCACATGGTCATATGTCAAAAGAAAATCATTCATACAAAACTTACGTCGTTACACTACACCAGCCCTGCGGGATTCACGGTATCTGTTCCCTCGAGCACTACTTCAGACATTAGTCGATTTCAAGCCAAGTCGTGTTGTGGAACTCCTGCATGCTTGCGGCGACCCGACACAATATTAGGCAGGTGTACAAGTTTCTTTGGGTCTTCAGTATAAACAATACATCAAATGAAATGGCAGCACAAATAGTTTTGCCTGTATATCGAGGAGCATGGGCATGCACGGTTTCCTGTGTCTTCCGACTGGTTAAAGGACGTTGTAGCAGACCGCTGGACTGGCCGAAACAGGCCGAATGTTATAGTGTTTCGCATGTCCTGCAACTTCGGCCGAGTTGACGTCAGGCGATGTTCACCTCTGAGGGTGGGAAGAACTCGATCGATGCGTGCCGTGTGACGAATTGCGCCGTAATATTTCTGGCTTTGCAGCCATCATATTCAGCTGCTAGAAGCTCTCTTAGAGCAGTTGAGAAGCCAGCAGTAGGAAGACGACATAATGTGGTGAGAGGTACCGATGTCAGATGGTCTGCTCGGCATCGTGAGGAAGACCGCCTAAATTCTGGTCCTTTTCAGCAATTGCTTGTTCGGAATTTGCGCGCCTGAATGATAATCTCCAGTTATTAACCCTAGGACGCCGAAGGGGGGAGGGGGGGGGGCGTTCGTTGAACCCATAGTTTTTTTATGTCCCCTGCATTTGCCCAAGTAACTTTCATTCTACATATTCCCTTTGAGTTATTGTTTGTTGGCTATTTTATGAAACGTTAGTCTCAGTATATTTTATAGAAAATTCCTGCTTTGAAAGAAAAAATAAATAAACTTATTATGGGTTGTGATATTATTGGTTCAAAAATGGGTCAAATGGCTCTGAGCACTATGGGACTTAACATCTTAGGTCATCAGTCCCCGAGAACTTGGAACTACTTAAACCTAACTAACCTAAGGACATCACACAACACCCAGCCATCACGAGGCAGAGAAAATCCCTGACCCCGCCGGGAATCGAACCCGGGAACCCGGGCGTGGGAAGCGAGAACGCTACCGCAC
This sequence comes from Schistocerca americana, assembly GCF_021461395.2. Lineage (NCBI taxonomy): Eukaryota > Metazoa > Arthropoda > Insecta > Orthoptera > Acrididae > Schistocerca > Schistocerca americana. The sequence continues at coordinate 144,195,207 of NC_060129.1, read as the reverse complement.
GACCACGAGATGCGGGCGATATTACTGGATTTCAGACATTTTGCATATGAGAAAAGGACAGCCATCGAGCTGTAGTTCGTAATGATACTAAGCATGACAACGCGAGAGTAAAGAAACGAAATCTGTTTATAACGTGCGCCTATACCAAGACGCGCAGCCAGCGTTTAAAAGGTACTTTTAAACACTATGAGTCGCTGGGCGCAGATATTTAAAATCATTGCCGCAGCGCTTGATAGCAAGAAGCTGCGAAACAGAAGAAAGAACAATTTATCATTTGTTAGGAAAATTCTATAGAGTCTTTATAGTTGGTTGTACTTCTGGTCGCCGGTATGTTAACATGTACTTCATTACCTTTGATGTCTGGTCGTCGACTTGTTAAGACGTGTTGTGTAGCACCGCTACAAGTTATATTTCATTTTGTGTGAAAAACCACGTTATCACCAAGAAAAAAAAACCGCTTTTGTAATCCTCGTGACGATAAAAAATACTTACGCGCACGCCAGGACATTTAATTTTTACAAAGTATCACACATACAAAAGCAGCGATTGTTGGACTGCTCCATGTATGAGATAAACATAAAAATGTAAGTTTCGTATTCATTGTAAATTTGTTAATGTTTATAGTTTAACGCCTTTGTTCTTTGAGAATATATTGATGCTTCACTGTACAGAGAATCTACGCTTATTCTTTTCTTTGAATTAACCACAAACAATGTTTATCTTTAAATGAACTTTGTTACAGGTTCGCTCTTTATTGCGGTGTCTCGATTGTATTTGGGAGACCATTAATGTGTTCAATTTCCGATCTGACAACTTTTTTTACAACATTTCACTGTTTTGCATTCCTTTCCAATTTTTTATTATTATTCAAATAGGTCCCTTAGGTAATTTCATTGAAGAGTCTGATTGCGTGAAAGCAATCCGGGTTAAGAGGTCATTTGAAAAACTATTTTGTCTCCTGAACACAATCGAGAACCGACGCATCGGCGATCATTCATTAATTTTTCTTTCTTTCCAAGTCGTACCAAAAAACGGCCAAGGAGAACTGCCGTGAGTACGCAATCTCGTGTTAAAGGTTGCATTCCTTATCTTGTCGGCAAACATTGCCATAAATTATCATCATCAATGTTATATTTGGTTAAATGTGAAAAGCAAAAAAAAAAAACCTTTTAACGTTAGATGTGGCGCCCGAACAGGGACCTAACTAAAAAACTAATTTGTTCTTTTTATTTTCATGCTACCATCTGGAGAAAATTGGAAGCCAAAACCAGTGATAAAAAAAAAGACGCATATGCAGAAAATCGCAGTAAGAATCCACAACAGCAATAAATAGCAGTGCGCAAGACAACTAATGTGAGTACGATTTTTCATTACGTTTGACGCTTTGCGTACCGAGCATTCTGTCGGCTCGTGACATTCACTCTCTACGCTTTTTTCCTTTTCTTCAAGCAATTTAATTTCCAAGTTTCTGTTTCCTTTTGCTATTAGATCCGCCTCTATCACATCATTTCGCTTACAACAGTTAGAAATAGTTAGCCAGAATTTCCATTGTTGTGCATTTTAGTGAATCACAATGGCCGTTATCTGTGCCAGTTTCAGTGCTCTATAAGTGTTTTTCATTTATTTTATCACTCCCGTTGCCATATTGGCATTTTCGTGTGTCAGAGTTTCAATTGTTTATAACGCGCAAGCAATATCTGAGAAATCAGGACGCGAAATCCTTGGCGCACCTGACAAGTGAAAATCATAATTAAAAAAATTATCTTTTCTAGCTCGTGCAGTGTAACTACTTTAAATTTACAATGGCTGATGAGCAACCAAGGCAACTTAGACCGCGCGCGGGTGTAGACAAACCTGAATCTCGTAGTGAGGGAACAACAGACGACGAAGCGACACGTGAGCTGTCGGCGCCACAGACCGCATCGCAGTCACGTGAATGCTCGCTGTCAGATATACTAAAATTGTTTGCTGATATGAAAACCAGTTTTGAAGCAAACATGGCACAGCTTACAAACCAAAGTGACAATCTTGGAACGCAAATCAGTCAGTTAGCAAATCAAAGTGACAGCAGGTTCAACAGTTTAGAATCAAGGATAGAGGACATCCAAGCACAAATCAGAAATTCGAATGACACCATGAAGGAAAAAATTAAAGCCATTACCACTGCTTACGCAAGCGAGCTGAACGCAAGCGTACATGCAAAAATTGATAGTGTTCTTTCGATGGTGGAATCCGCCGAGACCAATATTGGTAGCAAGTTCATAGATATGCAGGCCCAAATAGATGTGTGTAAATCAACTGCGAGTGACTCTTTGAAACATTACAGTGATGTTTCAAAGACAGTACGCCAACTGACAGAAGGTGTCAACCACGTTGGCGAGCGAGTTGAAGACCTTGCTCAGCAAATATCCGATGTCAATATTGACAAAAAGATCGCAGATGTCAACACCGGTATAAGAAATACACTTAATAGGGAATTTGAAGAGTGGATGCAATCTAAAGAACGGTACAGTGTCAGCAAGGTACACGCTGAACTAAAGGGTACGGTTAAATCTGCTACAGCAGAAATCTTAACCGCTCCCGGTACTTCTGGTGACACTTTAACCAGTGAATTAGGTGAAATCAGACGAGCATTTAGCCACGATCTTCCGGAATGGAAAAGTCAGCTAAGCAATGATATAGATCAACTGAGACGACAAGTTACGGAATTGCAAGGTGACAATCAAAGTGAGTACTCGCTACCGCCAGAACACGATAATCGTCAATATCCCGCGAGTCAGGTACAATTCTCACCAACAGTAAATAATACGCGTGACGAAACTTCTACGTCACGTAGTCATGCCGATCAAATAACTCTCGTTGAACTAATGCGAGACGAGAGTGTGCTAAAACACAGAGTTTTTCAGCCTTTTATACCTGAAAAACGAAATATACAACCCATAGTATTTCTAAAATCATTCACAGGTGCTTTTCCGGAATCATGGAACGACAGGCAGCGGATACAGTTCATCTTAGGCTATGTACGCGGTGAAGGATCAATTTGGGGTACAGAAATAATAGACAAATGTCACACCTATGCAGATTTTGAAAAGCGTTTTTTGAATAAATTCTGGAGTTCAGGTATACAACAAAGACTCCGAAAGGAGGTTTACAACGCCGAACCTTTCAACACCAAAGGAGGTGGTTTGAGACGTTATTTTGAAAAATATCTACGTAAAATTCAGTATTGGGACACGCCCATTTCAACCAAAGATGTAATCATGATCTTAAAGTCAAAACTTCCTGTGTCAATAAGAGAGAAACTAGTTAATGTGAGTGAAGAAGACCTAGAAGCCTTTCTTTCTGTTCTTGACAATTTGGATATGATCTATGAGGATGCGCGTGCGAGTGCGCGGAATAATTATAATAACGGGCCGCCCGCTCCGCAGCAGCACATAACAAATTGGGTCAATGGAATGTCGTACCAACATAACACGGGACAACCAAATGCTCAGCCTTACGGCAATCATAACAGTTTCAACCGCCGTAATGGAAAACAATATAACAAATATCCACACCAGAATAGATACAATCCGATTTATCAAAACACACAGCAACAATACGGTAATTCACCGATAAATCACAACGGTAATTACCAGTACCAGAACAACAAGACGAATAATGGAAATCGTCACAAGGGAAAGAAATGGAACAATTATAACAGACCACAACAGTACAGTCAGCCGAGTCACTTCACTCCCTCTCACCAAAGGAATTTTGCACAGCCGAAAAATGCGACATTTTCTCACCAACCCAACCAACAGTTCAGGAACAATAGTCAAGACAATTCGTCGCATGCTTTTCCTGACCCCGCCGGTCATAATAGCCAAGGAAATCCGACCATTTTCTACACACAGGCGAACCAAGCACCAAACGCGATGTCAAATAACACGCAATCAAGAGATGCACAAGTCGTATGGGATACGAACGCAAATTTTCGACCTGGTATGTCGCAAAATACTAGTGAAGTAAAAATAACTGACATTTCAGCTCCATCCCAGTCGGAAAACCATTAGCAGCTTCTTTAGGCCTCCACGGTGAAGCTGCGGAACCAATAAGCTCTCATATCTTTAACCACTCATGCCAACCTAAGAAAAAAGGCGAATGACAAACACATTAGCAAAGTCTTATCGTATCGTATAAATGAACGAGTGCTATTAAAGACCCACTTCAAACCATCTTTGATTCATCATAAGAATCGCAAGTGGCAGCACTAGTATGAAGGACCATATATTACCTTAAGAAAGCCGCACATTGGTTGCAATCTATTAGCTGACCCTGTATCTGGACGAATAAAAGGGTTGTTTCATCACGCAGACATGAAGAAATACCGAGTCAACCATTGAAAATATCTGTTAAGTTAAGCTGCTAAAATAAAATATACACACACTATAAGTTGTCATACTATGTGTGAAGTACCAACGTATGTAAGAGCAATGCACAGGACTAACATCCTGTCGACCTGCCACAACAAGATAAGTAATTTATACGAGCACCTGAAGTAAAACACATTTATTGTAGGAGAGCAAGATTTGCCTTAGATGTAAGTTAGTTTTAAGTTAATTGAGCCATGAACGGCCACAGCCGAAAGAGCTGACAAATAAATATTATAGTAGGGACGTGCTAAGTGCCACCTGCTACCACTAGTTTTAAGTATAGCAAAGCTCTCTCCTCTTGAATGAAATAAATTAAAATGATCATTCAGACCAGAATGATTGCTCGTAGGTATAAAAAAAAATATTTATTAAGGTCGCCTACTCTAATGAGGTAAATGTTACGTTATGCATAAGGAGTGTGTGACAACAAATTTTATGAGACCACCTATGAAACGCAGCAGACAAAAGGCAGCAGCTTAGTATATAAGAATCAAGTAAGTCAATAACGATCCAGGTAGCAGGAAAGAAGTGCGCAAGTCAATTATTTTATTATAATACGGAGAAAACCGTATACGCTCATAACAATTTTACGGCACAGTGCAGCTGAAATACTTACAAAGATCATTTATAAATAAACTAATTTAGTACTAGAAATATCTATTTCAGGTCCTCGAGATACGATGATTTTTTTTTTAGAAAACCAATTTTACGATACATGGAACAGAAGATAGTTAACAGACACAGTTCACTGCTAATGCATGGTTTAAGTAATTTTAGATATGCATAGAAAATTCTTTAGAGAGCTGGATCAGACGACATTGAAACTACTGTATCGATTTAATTATACTGTTTCTCATGAAAAACTAAGGTGATAATAATTTATGTTAAGCCCATCATATCATACGTCACTAACGCTGTGTCTTCAAATCTCTTCACTCCATAAAAGTCTTTTGTGTTTTCCTCTAACCAGTATCCTTACCATCCTACCTTATCCAGTAGAGAAATGAATTTTACGAACTGGTTGCACGATTGATACATACAGGCTATACGAATGGATAGTCGTGACACATTGGTTGTCGACGGGCTATGCTTATTCTCCGCAAATTGCGAGTTCAATTAAGATTTGTTACGTGCAATTGCACGACAGGGAACAATAAGCTTACCAATTTCCCTAATAGTAGTTTGAACACGAACTGTTCATCACGTAAACGAAGCCACATTGACTATGTCTTCAAACTAACGACGTAATAGAGAGAAAATAAAAGAGCTGAACTTGAGAAAAGAGTAACTATTGTAAAAAGAAAAGAATAACAAGATTTCGAACAAAGTGTAAACCTAAAGTGCCTTGGACGCACAAACTACGAACAAGAGACACGCTTTTCGTCAGGCCTTGTAGTCACAGAGACTAAATATTTTTTTGTAAATAATTTTTAGACATGATATGTATACTAAATGTTAACTGTACTTTGTAGTAATAATGCAGTCAGTAATAAATGGACACGTATATGCTGCTGCGTGTGAACCGACCGTAGACAAGTAATTAATGGACACGTATAAAAGTGGTACGTGTAAACCTTAACATGACGATAAAATAAATGTGAACACGAATTAATAATAACGTGTGAACTGAAAAGGTGATAACTCCAAGGACACGTGTGAAATACCGCGTGTGAAGTAATGTTATAAGTACTTGTACCACGAAACCACGATGTAGAAAGCCGAAGAGTGAAAGTGAATAACTGTTGTACTTACCACAAACGGTACTGTACGCCTTTCCACGGACACATTCTTCGAAACAGCTGCGGGAGTCGCCGCATCTGGCTGCTTCCGTAATCCAGAGTCGATGAAAAACTGTGTAAAAACTCACACCACGACTAGTAGACACCAAACGCTCTGCTTCTCGCAGAATACTGCTGCTAGCGTTGTGGAACTGTCAAGTTATTATCACGTGATTGTGACCAACGGACGTAACACTGTGTACGCTGAGCGCTCAACAATAAATTGTTCTTTGCACAACGAGCGCGGATGCCAAATGTGTTTCAAATGCATTCAAAATAAAATATGATAAAGCAATGAATTAAGCACTCATGTACCTTGTGAAATTATAAAGACACTAATCGGAAGAGTCTTAAGCTCGATTTTGACAATTGCTACCGAATTTACTGACCAGGCCGAGTAATGACGAAAACGTGTCGAACCAAATAAAACCAGAAAAATAGATAAATATGAGAACTAAGCATTCCTAAGAGAATGAGACCTTATGTACATAAACAATTGTTATCCTTACCTAATCCAATTTTCTTTTAGACTAACAACGGGAGGCCGCCAATTGTGAAATTCAGATTCAATTCATACTGCGCATAATAAAAGCTCATGGCCAGAGGTGTAATGTGGCAAAGCACCAAGACGCACTTCTCAGCCGTTGTCGAGAAAATCGACAGTTAAAAGAAACCGTTGCGGTGAAATACTCTCTACGATTAATAGTTTTCTACACCGTCGTGGCGCAGCGGTAAGCGCTCGGGCTCGTAATCCTAAAGTTGCCGGATCGAATCTCGCGCCATGCAACCCTTTTTTTTAATGTTTGTCTTTTGTAATTCATATATATATATATATATATATATATATATATATATATATATATTTCCCGGCAGTCAGTTGCAACAATTATGCATATAATAAGTTCTTGAAAGTCGTTTGTCTTGGAAAAACTGGCGACTTCGAACATCATTATGTTTTCCGCAAACAAAGTTGTATTTCATAAATGTTATTAATTGTCTTCATAATGTTAACCACGTATAGTTAACGGAAGACGTAGAAACGGTATTCCGAAACGAATACGTATAGCGTAAGTCAAACGTTCGAATTACAATAGAGACCCCACGAACACAAATTTGCTGCGGCAAGTATGAAATATAAACTCCGTTACTCGCTCGTTACACTTGAAGGACAGATGTTGAATGGGCCGAAACGAGCCGCCGCATAACAGCGTAGTTGCCTGCTAACTTCGAAAGAAGGTAGATGCGGTCCCTAGCGCAACGTAAAGTACCCTCCGCCACACACCGTTGGGTGGCTTGCGGAGTAGATGTAGATGTATAACATCGTCGAAAATGAGTGCGGACGGGAGAGCTTTGGTACACCCTGTTAAAAAAACGGAAAAATGGAGGCGGTACAATTGGAGAGCGATCCGCCTTCAGCAACATGCATAAGCAATTCATTAATAGTTTATATGCCACATTACACTTCTGGCCATGAGCTTTTATTATGCGCAGTATGAATCGAATCTGAATTTCACAATTGGCGGCCTCCCCTTGTAAGTTATTAGTAAGTAAGCACATTCTAATACAGATTTTTTTTCTGTATTTTTCATGTACGAAAACATAAATGGAAGCACGGACATGTGTCAAGTGAAATAGAGACCGTCACCATACGGCTCAACATGTTGCAGAACCAGTCTTCCAGCTCCTGACCCACGACGAATTTCCAACGCAACATCACACCCCGACAACTACTCCAACTTCCATAGTGAAAGCGATGCCCTACTTTTCCTCCGCTATGAAAGTGTAATCAATTTCCCCACTCAAGTACAGTGCTATCATTTATACTCGAAGTTCTACCACTCCCAGTGCAGCTCATACCTACCCAAGTGTAGTGAAACATTTTTTTTGCAGGTCATGAAAGCCACAAATAAGTAAAGTGCTACGTATTTACTGCAAGAAATCTTCGACGAAACAACGACAAAAATATTCCTGTAATATGTCATTGTAAAACAAGAATGTCAATTTTTTTGTAACAAATTTTTTCCACGAGTGCACACAGCACCCAGACTTCCTGCGAAGTCAAGTAATTTATTTCTTTGTTATTTTTTAATATTTATTATGCCATATATAATGTATCTATGTATGTGTATCTTTGTCTTAATTTAATTATCTTTTACATAGAAATGAACATTTGTTACCCTTGTGCAATACACTACAAAGAGCACAGTTCAATTGTCATGTAGTTACCCTATGGACAAATTACTATCAATTTCAGTCGTACGAATATACTTACCTGATACTCTGTACGTTAACCACTTTGCCTGATGTAGTGTGTAAAATCTATTGTAAAGAATTTTTGCAAGTAATACTAACTTGTTTCACGATTGCAATAATATCACGACTACGCGTGAGTCGCGATGATCCTGACGGAGTCATCGCTCCTCACGCGGGAAGCAATGTCATATTATTGGATTTCACACATTTTGCATATGAGAAAAGGACAGCCATCGAGCTGTAGTTTGTAATGATACTAAGCATGACAACGCGAGAGTAAAGAAACGAAATCTGTTTATAACGTGCGCCTATACCAAGACGCGCGGCCAGCGTTTAAAAGGTACTTTTAAACACTATGAGTCGCTGGGCGCAGATATTTAAAATCATTGCCGCAGCGCTTGATAGCAAGAAGCTGCGAAACAGAAGAAAGAACAATTTATCATTTGTTAGGAAAATTCTATAGAGTCTTTATAGTTGGTTGTACTTCTGGTCGCCGATATGTTAACATGTACTTCATTACCTTTGATGTCTGGTCGTCAACTTGTTAAGACGTGTTGTGTAGCACCGCTACAAGTTATATTTCATTTAGTGTGAAAAACCACGTTATCACCAAGAAAAAAAAAACCGCTTTTGTAATCCTCGTGACGATAAAAAATACTTACGCGCACGCCAGGACATTTAATTTTTACAAAATATCACACATAGAAAAGCAGCGATTGTTGGACTGCTCCATGTATGAGAAAAACATAAAAATGTAAGTTCTGTATTCATTGTAAATTTGTTAATGTTTATAGTTTAACGCCTTTGTTCTTTGAGAATATATTGATGCTTCACTGTACAGAAAATCTATGCTTATTCTTTTCTTTAAATTAACCACAAATAATGTTTATGTTTAAATGAACTTTGTTACAGGTTCGCTCTTTATCGCGGTGTCTCGATTGTATTTGGGAGACCATTAATGTGTTCAATTTCCGATCTGACAACTTTTTTTTACAACATTTCACTGTTTTGCATTCCTTTCCAATTTTTTTATTATTATTCAAATAGGTCCCTTAGGTAATTTCATTGAAGAGTCTGATTGCGTGAAAGCAATCCAGGTTAAGAGGTCATTTGAAAAACTATTTTCGCGCAATCAATCTGTACGTCTCCTGAACACAATCGAGAACCGACGCATCGGCGATCATTCATTAATTTTTCTTTCTTTCCAAGTTGTACCAAAAAACGGCCAAGGAGAACTGCCGTGAGTACGCAATCTAGTGTTAAAGGTTGCATTCCTTATCTTGTCGGCAAACATTGCCATAAATTATCATCATCAATGTTATATTTGGTTAAATGTGAAAAGCAAAAAAAAAAAAAAACCCTTTTAACGCTAGAGGGTCCAACAACCCTCCCCCCCCCCCCCCCCCCCACACCTAGGCTTCCATGTTATAGAAAATTTCCCTTAGTAGGATTTCGTATTTCTCATTTCTACAACAATGCAATTTAGTTTCTTGTTGGTTGGTATTCTTGATATTTACAAAAATCGCTTTACTTTCAGAGGAGGTTTAGGGTTGGTTAGTGTTGTTTAACGTCCCGTCGACAGCGAGGTCATTAGAGACGGAGCGCAAGCTCGGCTGAGGGAAGGACGGGGAAGGAAGTCGGCCGTGCCCTTTCAAAGGAACCATCCCGGCATTTGCCTGAAACGATTTAGGGAAATCACGGAAAACCTAAATCAGGATGGCTGGAGACGGGATTGAACCGTCGTCCTCCCGAATGCGAGTCCAGTATGCTAACCACTGCGCCACCTCGCTCGGTACTTTCAGAGGAAGTGATTGTTGATGTCAGTCAGCTTTTATTTATCTTGTAAACTTGCAGTGAGTTAGTGCACCTCCCAACACGTAGGCCTCCAGTAACTTTGGTGTCCTACACAGCAAAAGCAAAACGAAGTAAAAACTTACTGATGTTGTCAACAATGCACCAAGATAAAGGCACTGTTGGAGGAGTGAAGAATAAAACCGAGATAAATGCATATTATAATTCCACTAAAGGTGGAATTGACACCATTGATCAAATGGCGCGTATGTACACATGCAAGAGGGGAACTTAGAGATGGCCTCTATTTTACTCTCTCATCGACATTTATGCTATCAATGAAACCACCATATTCATCCAGCAACATCGAAGATGGAATGAAAAGAAACACAACAAACAGAAACTTTATCTTCTACAAGCTGGGATGGAACTAGTGAAATTCGAGCGAGGTGGCGCAGTAGTTAGACACTGGACTCGCATTCGGGAGGACGACGGTTCAATCCCGCGTCCGGCCATCTTGATTTAGGTTTTCCGTGATTTCCCTAAATCACTCCAGGCAAATGCCGGGATGGTTCCTCTGAAAGGGCACGGCCGACTTCCTTCCCCATCCTTCCCTAATCCGATGAGACCGATGACCACGCTGTCTGGTCTCCTTCCTCAAAACCAACCAACCAACTAGTGAAATTGCAAGTAGAAGAAAGAAGTGCCAATGCAAGAAGGTTATCTAACCAAATTGTTCAATCAATGGAGACTGTTCTACAAAAGAAAATCAAAGCAGTGACAACAAAAGCACGTCAGCCTCCTGCAGGGAAAGGTCAGTGCCATATTTGTGTAAGAAAAGCTGAAACAAAGAAGCAGAAGTACAACAATCTAAGTAAACCAAAACAGAATTGTGGACAGTGTCATAAACATGTGTGTAACACACATTCAGAAAAAATTGTGAAGTGTGTCTCTTGCCTTGAAGTTGAGGACTCAAGAGTAGTCTATTGTATATGAACACATCTGTATTTCGTATTGTAACATGTCAATTTTTTATTCACTCAATCCAATATTTATAACAATTCACAACATGGTTAAACCGATGCCTTAGTTAAAATACATAAACCATTTTGAAAGTTGTAATTTTTCGTCAGTAAATTTATTTAATACCTGTGGGCTCGCCGAACCCCTCCCCCCCCCCCCTCCCCCTTATGCATCCAAGTTAGAAAAAAAGGCTTGGGTGACCTAGGGTTAATATTAACCAAACTAAACAGCATATTTGCTTACATTTCACGTTAAAGCATCTCTCAATAGCGTGCTATCACTCCATTATTTCACAGGTATTAATAACCAGCATAAAAATAAACAACTGCTAAACGAAAAGGCAGACGATGCAAGTCGGTGATCTTCGGATCGCGACTAACTTGGAGGGCCGGTGAAGTGGTTCGGCTGTAGGATCAGATCTGGTTCCGCGGTGTCGGGGAAGAGTCGTCTTGTCTGCCGTTGTCGGTGTCAGTTAAGCCTTTATTAGCAATGTGTGATTATTTGGACATGTACTTGAGAACAGTCCGACAGTAATTACGGAAATACGGAGTTCATTACTTTGTTGAAGAATGGAAATTATTTGTGACTCTGAAGTGGAATCTAATAGTGCAGTTTTTCATGTTCTGCTAGTAAAATCCGAGTGGCATCCCGTATAAACACACTAATTGGAAATTTAATTGTTTCTAACATACCGCGGGACTGCTCCGGTCGCAGGTTCGAATCCTGCCTCGGGCATGGGTGTGTGTGATGTCCTTAGGTTAGTTAGGTTTAAGTAGATCTAAGTTCTAGGGGACTTATGACCTAAGATGTTGAGTCCCATAGTGCTCAGAGCCATTTGAACCATTTTTTTTTTTTTTTTTTTTTTTTTGTTTCTAACATATCAGTTCCTCGCTAAGAATTTCTTACAGCCTCAAGATATGGGATTCAGGACCCATGTACTGTTCTCTGCGCAGGGGACAAACAGACCACGCGTTTCTAATTACTGCACGTTTTGTTCACGGCTCCTTTCTCGGATTTTTTATTTTATAGAATTTTACTGTAAGAGTGAATTTCTTATTTTTCGGCTATCGCATGGAATGGCTTTTTTCTAAGAGGAGTAAGCTGTCTGCAGCTGGTCTAAATTTTGATGCATGGGTCTAAGAGCTGCTATATGATATAGGCGAAGAGGTAAACGGGAACGATTGCGATACCTTATATAGTTCTGATGCTGATCCTGGTTTTGTGGTAGCTGATGATCGCCATGAAACAGAGAGTAATACTGGTGAAGAAAATAAGCTGTTGAGAGAAAGGCCTGGTGTGATCTGTACTACAGACAATTCCTCAGAGCAAACTCACTACTTTTATGGAAAAAATGATTTCAAGTGGGGTTGTTCTGAGGCTGTTACAGTAAGAAATCCACCGCAGCATAGACATTCTGATAAGGATAATGCCAGGACTAAAAGCCACGATTCGAATTTTGGGACAAAGGCGTTCTAAATCTCAAATATTTCTGGAACTTATTTCATGCAGAAATATTAAGAGCATACCACGTGATGGAATGGAGAAGATGAAAAGGTGTATTAAGTGTCCCGGGTCCAAGAAAAGAAAAACGGCGTACAAATGCACCAAAACGCGTCAACCAATTTACCTGCAGTATCATAGAAAGATATGCTTAGATTACGCGAAAGTATTGTGATTTAATATTTTCAGTTCATTTGGTCACTGTTTCCGTTTTCATTTTCTATAATTTTTCATTTATTTTCGAGAATGTTGTAACAATGTTATCAGACATTTGAAGACTGCACATATCCATGATGTTTCGCGTTCATTTACAGAATAATTTACTTGTAATACGAATAAGATGATTATTTACTTAATTTTCGACAGCTAATGTGGACTTACATGATTAAAAGTTTTACGTGGTCTGATAACTACATATTTTATACTTGTTACATTTGAGCAATTTTTCAAGTTCAGGGTTAAGCAAAACTGAGTTGCTCTTTATACATTAATTACAATTGTTAGGTGAATGTAATAAATACCACAATCCTTAAAATCCCAATACCGACTTTCAGTCACCCGGTATATCATACTCTTTTTCACGCTGGCCCGGCGACTCAACGGCATAAGTGCGGGAGTGAATCTGTGCGTTGACGTTCGAATTGTGCGTGATGTCGATTATGAGTGGTGTTAGGTTACACTCTAAGGACACTCTGTATAAAGTGTATAATTTTCTAAAAGCGCAAGAAAACTGTCAGGAAAAGGTGTGTGATTTTTTTGAGATAGGCGCAAAAATCAACGGCAGAATCAATTCTCGGTAAGAACAGTGCAACGCATCTCTGACGAAGCTAATAAAAGTGTAATCGAAAATAAAGATGCCCTACGGCCAAGCTTTTTCTCTCCAAAACAAGGAAAAAAAAAACATTACACGCCAAAAACCTGTCAAGCGTTAGACGATGCCCAGAAAGACGTAATCCGTCACTCAGTTCAAAAATTTGTTAGTTATTGTGAATACTCAATATTTAAAAAACTTAAAAGCTGTTTCAAAACCTACAATAGACTATGCAGGAGGTATTATTTCTTTGTATAAAACTTCAAGAAAACTTGGATTTAGATATCGAAAAGCTAATGACGGACGGAGATTTTTGATGGATAGAAAAGATAGTCGCAAAACCTAATTTTTAAGGAGAGTGCATGAGATAATGCATGAAGGCACTATTACGAGGCTAATTCCAAAAGTAAGGTCTCCTATTTTTTTTATAAGTTCATAGACCTGTTTATTTCTACAATGGTTTACACCAGTTTACAGCTTGAACATTTATCTACACTATTGGCCATTAATATTGCTACACCAAGAAGAAATGCAGATGATAAACGGGTATTCATTGGACAAATATATTATACTAGAACTGACATGTGATTACATTTTCACGCAATTTGGGTGCATAGATCCCGAGAAATCAGTACCCAGAACAACCACCTCTGGCCGTAATAAGGCCCTGAAACGGAAAAACTTTAAGCCATCTGCACATACGCGCCTTTGCTTGAAGCACTTCGAGGAGAAGTGTTTTGATAGGTTAGTTATTGAAACTTCCTGGCAGATTAAAACTGTGTGCCCGACCGAGACTCGAACTCGGGACCTTTGCCTTTCGCGAAAGGCAAAGGCAAAGGTCCCGAGTTCGAGCCTCGGTCGGGCACACAGTTTTAATCTGCCAGGAAGTTTCATATCAGCGCACACTCCGCTGCAGAGTGAAAATCTCATTCAGGTTAGTTATTATTTACAATGTATATTTATAATTTATATTTACAGTGTCTGTCATTTTTAAACCTGATGTTTTCATAGTGCTAAGACTGGAGGGAATTGGCTTAAGTAGTGATGCTATCCCGACACTTTTTTATTTTCCAGAGCATATGAAATCGAAGAGGCCTAAGCTCCGTAAATCACACACTAGAAGGCGTTCGTTAGATGATGCCTCGTCTTCTGAAATCTGTGCTTCCAATGCCTGTAAGTCTGAATGTTGTTAGAATGTGTGTGATAACTGCGAGTTAGTAAAATATTGTATTAGAATAGAACTGTAGCACGTTACGTTAAGTGCCATTTTTTTCTACCTTCTAATTCTATTAAATAAATGTAGACTCCAAAATTATTTTCTGAAACTTCAAAGTCTCAAAAAAAAAAAAAAAATTGTTCAAATGGCTCTGAGCACTATGGGACTTAACATCTAAGGTCATCAGTCCCCTAGAACTTAGAACTACTTAAACCTAACTAACCTAAGGACATCACACACATCCATGCCCGAGGCAGGATTCGAACCTGCAACCGTAGCGGTCACGCAGTTCCAGACTGAAGCGCCTTTAACCGCTTGGCCACACCGGCCGGCTTCAAAGTCTCACCTTGCATCTAAAATATCATTTTTTTAAACTGATAGTTCAAACTTTTGTAAAAATAGTGGGAACTGAACCTTTGAAGTGCACCTAAAACTGATACTCTAAAATGGACCTGCTCCTAAAGTCGACAATTTTGGCACATATAGTTGACATTATTCCCATATCCCATTTCCTTTTATAAGTGACTAGAGCTCAAAACGTGGCGAATCCAATGTTTAGAGTTTTGACACGAGCCCACTCTTACTGTTTAAAAGAATTTTAACGACACTTTACTTTAATTGATAGTTTATAGTAATTTCGTCCCGCTGCCCACCAGAGTGGCGTTCGATGTATTCGTTAGATTTCCATTCTTCAACAAAGTAATGAACTCCGTATTTCCGTAATTACTGTCGGACTGTTCTCAAGTACATGAACAAATCCAGGTCAAATGTGGTTCTGGCATAATTTTTCGCAAACAAAAAAGTAATTTTTGTTGGAAGCTGTGATATTCGCTATTTTTGGCTTCATTAAAACAGCAAATAGTTAATACTTTCAGCCAGAAGGCAAATACTTGTTTATAAAGAATGATTAATGTATAACAAGGCGTCGCATAGTGACGGTGGAATTTCCTAAATACTGTAATTCGTTCTCTTTGGGCGGCAATATAAACAGAAAAATACGGATAGATATGCGATCCTTCACTATTTTGTTCGCTGGAGAACAAATGAAGCCTTGAGCGCAAAACACTTGTACTGTTTTTCTTAAGTAAGACGGACGCAGATTTGTGGCAGTCTGATCTAACTTTTACTAAATGTATAAAAACGTGTTACGTCTAAGTTTGAGTGAAGTGTAAAAAAAATAACCGTTATAACTTAACGTGATGACGCACGAGCAACCAAAGAGGACAATGGCTATCTAAATAAAAGAGCGCTCAATGGACATGAAACGGACATAAAAATCTATCGTCATTGTAGTACTAAGCTTAAGGTACGATATATGTTTTAGTTATAATAAATATTTGTCCTGGGAATACTGAATCATTTAGCAGTGCTCATTCCTATCATCTCCTCAGTATTATTTTCATTTTAATTATTCATTATGCTAATATTACAGGCACCAAGATCAGCAGTCCAATGTGCGTGTCACATTGATAAAAAGAAAACTGTTTTATTGTCTTCTTGCATCTGCTTTAATATTGAATTTCCCTTTTGTGTGATGTTACAGTTGTTTTGCGCCCTTAAGAACTTTCTGGTCCCTTAGGAAATTGTTTTGTCATAACAATAACTTCACAACCGGGTAGGATCGTATCTACGATCATGAAGTAATTAGAAAGACGATAATGCAATTTCTTAATCAATAGCACGCTAGTTGTGACTGCCTCAAGCCACGCGAAACTGCAAGTAAAAAACTATTCACATCTCATAACGCAATATTTTATGACAATGGTCAACCCATCATTCTTACGCCAATTGTGATTGATAAAACAGTAAGCGAAATCTCAAACTCCAACGTTTCAATTGAATAACAACATCACTTTTATTTTGTTACATCACAAAGCGTTTGGCAGTCAATTGAGAAATGTGGGGAAAATACGATACAAACATAGGATGGCAGACCGCTGATTTGAAATCCCGCCACGTTTTGCCAACAGTCACGTGGTTTATGTTGGCGCCACACCAGCCCCATTGATTCTGCACAGCAAGGCCAGTCTACTAGTATCTATAGTCGAAGGTCGTACGAGAGGTCCGCAGAAAGCGACTGCGGCACATCTACGGAGCAGCGAACTTCACAGATGGGTCCAGAACAACGCGGCAATATTCGCAGCGCTCGAAATTGCAGTGCGGGCCAGCCGTTCGTCTTACCTTCGTGTAGTATCCCACGGGAAGCTAGTACGCGGCTAGGTTTAGCGCTGTCGACAGCCCAGCTTCTCCGCGCCACACAAACAGCTGACGCACGCAGCCACGCTGCCCCCTCCCCCCCCGCCCCGCCGAGCCCGTAACCCCCCGCCCCACCGAGCCCGTAGCCCTGACGTCATGAGGCGGCGTTGCCAGCTCGGCTCACAGCGTGCGCGATAAAGGGCAGATTCGGCACGTAGCGTTCGCGTGCAATAGAGGTGGGCCAAACGGTTATTCTGGAGTAACCGTTATCACAGTTCCAGTAATTCTTTGATAACCGTTATTTTTAACGGTTATTAATAACTGTCAAGTTATTTTTCGCTAGCGAATATTGTAGAGGTGGGCCAAACGGTTATTCTGGACTAACCGTTATCACAGTTCCAGTTATTCTTTGTTAACCGTTATTTTTAATGGTTATTAATAACTGTCAAGTTATTTTTCGCTAGCGAATACTGAATGCTCCGACGGGGCTACAGTTAAATAACGACATAGTTGGAATCCATCAGTTTAGTCATCAGTATAACTGCGAGTAGTGTGAAATGGCAGGAATGTCGTATGAATCGTGTTTACCTAATTAACTCTGGGTACATTTTAGTTTGATGTTAGAACGATTGGCTCAAATAGCTCTGAGCACTATGGGACTTAACTGCTGTGGTCATTAGTCCCCTAGAACTTAGAACTACTTAAACCTAACTAACCTAAGGACATCACAAACATCCATGCCCGAGGCAGGATTCGAACCTGCGACCGTACGGTCGCGCGGTTCCAGACTGTAGCGCCTAGAACCGCTCGGCCACTCCGGCCGGCGTTAGAACGATTATTAGTGTTTCATATCATACGTATGTAGGTTATCGGTCGCTATTAGAAATATCTTCGCAGCTGCAACAGAAAGTAAGCGGAACTTCGCCACAGCACTGTTTAAGTAAAATGTTAACAACGTGCGTTTTTAAGTATGAAGTAATGTGTAAACTGAATACTGTAGGTTAAATTCGAAGCTTAATTTCCTGTGCTGCTCACTTAATAGAATACGTGTACAGCCTTGTAATACAACAGAAAATATACGTAATGTGACGGATTTGTTTACTCCTGTCCTGTACAAGATAGTCCTATTGGGGAAAGTGTGAGTACGCTAATCCAAGTTTTATGTGAGATTTGGAAATTGCTCGATTTCTCCAGCTACCGCATGTTTACAACATATGAAGACATGCAGATCGAAAAGGTTGACAGTGTTACATTTCTGGGACTACAACTCGATAATAAATTCGGTTGGGAAGGGCATACCACAGAATTGATGAAGCGCCTAAACAAGTCTGTATTTACAGTGAGAAAAAAATGGATCAAATAGCTCTGAGCAGTATGGGACTTAACGTCTGAGGTCATCAGTCCCCTAGAACTTAGAACTACTTAAACCTAACTAACCTAAGGACATCACACACATCCATGCCCAAGGCAGGATTCGAACCTGTGACCGTTGCAGCAGCGCGGTTCCAGACTGTAGTGCCTAGACCCGCTCGGTCACTCCGGCCGGCTACAGTGACAAAGATGTAGGAGACATAAATATAGAAAAGCATTCCGCTACACCAACAAAATCTGCAGGAATCGGACACTTCCCTTGAACAGTATAGGTCAACCATATACCAAAACACCAGTACCCACAACTAAAAGTACGAAAATTGGAATCAGACATTTTCCTTGATGTACGTAAGTCAACCTCAGATGGCGATACCAAAACATCAACACCTACAACTATGAAAATGGGAATCGGTCATTTCTGGTGGTGCACCGCAACTACTGATGCCAAAAAGCCAACTACCTACAACTGCGAAAAATAAAACCAAAACCACAACCCCAAAAATCCACAAATCAAACATCCCTACATAAATTAAAACACATCCAATACTCCATAAATACACAAAACATCACAACTAAAAAATAAAATAATTACCACCAGCAAATTCCGGCACTGTATACTAGATCGGCAAACCCCCCCCCCACACACACACACACAAAAACAACTCGTAAGCACCGTGCCGTATTGACATTCACACACCACAACATCTTTACGTCAAAGCAGACGAGTGGAATCTGACGCTTCCATTGACCCCTCCTTTTACTCTTTAGATGAATATCTTAACAGAGACTGATAGACCAGCTGCACTTGGTCGCAACAGTCATGATCGGGTATTCTGTGAACGATAAATTTATTAAAAGTGCGTAACTGTGTTTTGTTCTGGAAGTTTATCAATTCCGTAAATATTAGCAGTTACTGTAATATATTCAGATATTTTGACAATCTCCTGACAAATGATGAGGATAATAATTATTATATTCAAATGTATTATGTTATACTTTCTGACATCATTCGCGATGGCGAGCGGCTATTTCCGAAGAAGTATGAAAATACTTGTTCGCACCAGTTGCTGTCCTTTCTGGTAATATCACCGGGGTCCAGACTGGAGTCACTGTGTCAGGAATACCGATGACTGACACTTATTTCTATAGTCGCTCGAATTCCTTATGGTAACTCTCCTTGTACTATCCGTCCAAGCTAAATTAACACATAAGGCGGTGGCTCAAGGGATCGACTGTACTTGTTAATGTCTGTACTGCAGCTCCTATCATCCACCGCTCGGACAAACTTTATTTAATTGTTTGTGCTAAAAGTAACGAAGGCCCACGAAATAGTACACAGTTCTTATCAACAGATGGCGCGCAGTCTCACAGTTATTCCCATGGCCTATAGAACGCCTTCCAAGTGCGCAGTACGATCTTCGGTCAACAGATGGCGCGAGGCACTGTTGACACTAGAGAGTTATTGAAATAACTGCCAGAATCAGAGGAACGGTTATCGCAGTAACCGCTACTTCTCAGTAACCGGTTATTTCTATCAGTTACGTTATTTTTGTGCCACCTCTAGCGTGCAACGGGCCGCCACGCGGCCAGAGCGTCTCATGCTGCGCCATTTAACACAGGAGCTATACATCACGTTCACTCAGGGAAAGATGAACAATCTCCCTCCCTTTGTAATTTAATTTTCACGGCAATAAACGAGAACATGTGAAATAAGCTTGGAAGCAGCATCGCAGACGTCGACACCTTGTCTGGCAGCACGACGTTAGTCAGTTGGTCCCGATAAAGATGGTGTACATTCTTGTCCTCGTGTTGAATTTTTATTCAGATCCTTAAAATGTTGAGAATGTTCGAGAGCGCCTGGCGCAACAATCTGGTCGCGATCTCACTTGTAACGGCGCACAGCTGTTTCCGCGGCACTTGATGAACTGCACGTGGTTTCAATTGCTCTGTTATCTAATGCTGAGGAATTACGCACCAATAAACTGATGAGAAATATGATTCCAATGATGATTTGATTAAGGGCTTAGCTTGCAAGACAGATACGTTGAGCGTGTTAGCTCAGCTCAAATTCCACTGCAGAGTGGAAATGCATTCCGAAAACTATAATCGCTGCTTACACAAATTTAAGTTTAATTAACATTAATACTGTCAGTCTTCAATCTTTGATAAGGAAGACGATTGCCAGACGTCCCGGTTTTCCGGGACAGTCCCAGTTTCGGATTTAAAAAATGAGCGTCCCGAAAATTGCTTTCGGGACGCCAGTTCAGCCCGGTTTTGTGATGCTACAGAAATACTCTCATACAGCTGAATGCAATGGACAGTGTCTTCAAAGGAGGGTATAAGATGAACATCAACAAAAGCAAAACGAGGATAATGGAAAGTAGTCGAATTAAATGGGAATGAGACTCTTAAAGTAGTAAAGGAGTTTTGCTATTTGGGGAGCAAAATAACTGATGATGGTCGAAGTAGAGAGGATATAAAATGTATACTGGCAATGGCAAGGAAAGCGTTTCTGAAGAAGAGAAATTTGTTAACATCGAGTATTGATTTAAGTGTCAGGAAGTCGTTTCTGAAAGCATTTGTATGGAGTGTAGCCATGTATGGAAGTGAAACATGGACGATAAATAGTTTAGACAAGAAGAGAATAGAAGCTTTCAAAATGTGGTGCTACAGAAGAATGCTGAAGATTAGATGGGTTGAACACATAACTAATGAGGAATAGAATTGGGGAGAAGAGGAGTTTGTGGCACAACTTGACTAGAAGAAGGGATCGGTTGGTAGGACATGTTCTGAGGCATCAAGGGATCACAAATTTAGCATTGGATGGCAGCGTGGAGTGTAAAAATCGTAGAGGGTGACCAAGAGATGAACACACTAAGCAGATTCAGAAGTATGTAGGCTGCAGTAGGTACTGGGAGATGAAGAAGTTTGCACAGGATAGAGTAGCATGGAGAGCTGCATCAAACCGGTCTCAGGACTGAAGACCACAACAAAAACAACAACAGTCTATTTCTTCCCAAATGGAAGCGTCTATTTGTATTTTAACTGTCACTTTTAGGCAAAATAATGATTTTTGTTTCATTGTTGCACCTGCCAGTGTCTATCAGGGGCGTTTATTGCGCGTAACGCTTCTTTCTGTTATTAACTCTTATCTTGCGATTCTCTTCAGTTGAGGCGTTACAGGTACGCGGTTCTCTGTCGGAGGCTAAGTTCATATTTTTGTGTGTGTGGAGTGAGCTCCGAAAGTTTTCCTATCAACACAAATATACAGAGGAATGGTCTTTCCGTCAAACGAGAAAGACATGACTATGAAGTGGAATGTGGAATATTTAAGTCGTATTTTTCCATTCCACATGGAGGAAGGGCGGATATTACAGATCATTTAGGCAGCCAAAAGCATAAATTAGACATGTCCTCCGATAGGACTTTAAAAAAAGACAACTTTTTTTATTTGAAAATTATCAAAACAGAGCCAATGAGTAGCAGCAGCGCAATTAATAATGTGTTATCATACCGTTACACATCATATGTCTTTGAAATGTGTAGATTGTACTTCTAGGCTAAGCTGCAATCTTTTTAACTATTCTGTCACAGCGAGGAGTGTGACATCGGGCAGAACCAAAACAACAGCACTTTTGAGAGCAGTTATGGCACCTGACACGGTCAAACAAATATGCGACGATCTTTCAGTGGTCCGCTGTAATTCAATAGCTACAGATGCGAGTAATCGCAAGGCCGAAAAAATATTTCAATTAATAGTTCAATATTTTACATCTCAGAATGGCATTCAAGCAAAATTGCTTAAATTTGTTTCGCTACCAAATGAAACAGCCGCTACAATAACTACTACAATACTGAACCAGAAGAAAATAAAATTGATAAGAGCGAGTGTATTGCATTTCGCAGTGACAATGCTTGGATGAGTGCGACGAGCAGGTACAAACAATGTATTTGCTAGACTGATAACTGAAGTAAACGAAAATCTTTTAGGAGTTGGCTGCCCTGTTCGCATACTGCACAGTGCTGCCAAGACAGTGGCTGGCGTGATTAGTGTTGACGCACAAACCTCTATAATTAAACTTTTCTATTACTTCTCCACATACACAGTGCGAACGGGGCGTATAAAGGAGTTTTGTGAGTCGCATAGATTGCATTGTTGTTACATACAAAAACAAGGTGGTTAATTTTTCTTTCTGTAGAGAGAGCACTGAAGTTCTATGATGCCCTTAAATCATTCTTCCTCTTAGAAGAAAAGGCACCTAAATTTCTGACAACCCTCTCTCAGAATCCGTTAACGGAAGCATGTCCGTGATTCCTGCATCGTCAGTTGGGCGTGTTTCAAGATAAATACTTAAACTTGAGAAAGCAGACAGCAGTGTTAAAGAAGTAGTTGCAATTTTGGAAAATACTAGCAGAATCATACAACATCGTAAAGAAAAAAGTTTTATTCCACTCAAAGTGACATCTCTCTTGCAGAACATCAATGTTGAATTAACTAGTGAAATTCAAAAACTTCATTTTGATGTAGAAGAGCTTTATGAATCGTGTACAACTTATTTAGAAAAATGATCAAGAAATAGATATTGGTGGACGCAGAACCTGAGTGGAGCAATGTGACAAGCACAGTAACATTTGTACAGGGAAGAGGATTGTCAGTAAATGAAAGTTTATTGATCGACCAGTTTTATTTACTCAAGCAGTGCTCTGAATCAGAAATCAATAAAAATAGCGGTAACTGGGGTAGTAAATGTAATGACACATTCCGACGCAGAGACATACAATACCTTAAAAGCTGCGCCAAAGATTAAATTGAGAGGCATGTAGATTATAATCTTTGTAATGTTCACATTGGATTCTCTTTTGTTTCATACTCCAAGGAGCTAAGGGACACTTTCGATTGTTGCCTTGTGGAGGATGGACGTGATTTTTGGACTGTGCGGAAAGGCAGCCATATAGTTAGTAATTATGGTTTGTGCGACGAGCACAGCAAGTCTTATTGTGTTGTGAATAAAAAATAGTGAGAAGTATCGAAGTGTTACGAAAATTATTTAAAGCGACGTAGCATTGTATTCCTTGATTTCCACCGTCTTCGTGAAGTGAACCGATGCCGACTCAGGAAGATACACACGGTCAACAAAGAGAAGAACACCGATGGCGACTAATGAACTAATACTGTGGCAGAAAGACGAATTTTACGTCTAAGGTGAGAACTCTGAATAAACCAAGAATGACGTAGAATTCAAAAATGTAATTAATCGGAATGGTAAATTATATTACAGGCATATTTCACGCAGCACTGAATTTGTCCGCATTCAAGCCGGTCAATACAGTCCGTAAAAAAGCCCTTCAAAAATTCTAAAGTTACAGTTCCATGTCCGTAATTTTTCCTTTTTTCAAAAAACCAATAAATTTAATTTTTTTTATTTATTTCGCCACATAAATTATGCCAGGAGAAGTAGACCTACATCTTCCGACAGACTGGATGCGAAGAACATTATTCTCAGCCGCTGAATCTGTGTGAATTCGTCTTCAGTATTCCAGGGCATAATGCAAACCTGCAACGAGTATTTTCTCTCATGAATGTGCAGTGAACTGAGTAACGAGACAATGGTCGAAGCAATATTTAAATATGTTTTTGAGTATCAAATGAATTGCTCCAATTTTATGAATACATCATACAGCGGAAAGATCTTCTCCCCAAAGCTCAGAATTCAGATAAATATGAGGCGTAGGACAACAAATTATGTGACCTTTGGTCTTCAACATAAAGTGTTGCAGTAAACAATTTTGTATCTCGTATTAATGTTTGGAAATAAAAAAATTATTGTGTTATCAGTACTAATAACGTAAAACGTTATTGCCATTTGAATCCCCCTCCCCCCTTGGGTTTTATTAAATTAATTACAGTATAAGGTGCTCATTTATTTATTTATTGTACTAAATCAATTGGATACAGCAATAATTTGAACAAATATTTCACTTTTTTAACGTTAAGAAAAAGTGTCGGTTTTTTTATTCACAAATTATGGCCGTTTTTAGCTAATTTTAGAGAAACGTCTCGGTTTGCTAGCGATAAATGGTGCCAACTTTAATAAGTAATAGCTTATCAGTGCACTGGTACGACATTGTATAGGTCTCAGAGAACTGATCTAGTCATACTCTTTGTAGGATTCTTGTAAGAACAACGTGTAGCTGTGAATGTACACCTTACGCTGCTGTAAATATTTTAGAAGACTCATCGCCATTTGAAGTTATTTTTGTTAATGGTAGACATCAGCTACGCAGTCAGAATCTGTGGTGCAGTGGTTGGAGACTGTACATGAGTAATTAATCGGAAGTATGTGTGAGTGTGTAGACAACGATGTGTCATTAGGCAGTGGGTCAACTACACTTCAAAGACTGACCGCAGCTGTGGTTTATAACCAGTAGGTCATTGGTTCGATATCGACACTGGCTGGCAGTGAAGATACAGTCTGAGTAAGGTAAATAAACGTTACCATTCGTATCTAAAACTGTGTGTTAGGGACGTGTACTTGTTGTTTAGTGCGGAGTTGGTGGCAGTAATTGTTATATTTTGTGTGAAAATATCACACAGCAATTTTCCAGAGTGCTTTCTTCAATCAGCTAGTTAAAGTGATGAGCAGAACGAAGTTACAGCACAGCAACTGCCGACATATTCAGTTTCTGGAGACAAATATTTCAGGCACTTCGCACTGTTCGTCGCCCTGGACCAGGGAGTGGATTTGTGGAACGTAGCATTCACACATCCATACCACTCCAGTTGTTTTTCTCCTTTGTACCAATCCTGAGCTTATTTTCACCTTTCTTTTGCTGTCTTCACTTCCTACCCCGCCCACGAATGCGATTTTTCAACTCATTGTCCTTTACAAGACATCTATTACATGTAACCTTTCTTTTATTTCCTTTGAACAGTGGCCACGTTTATGCCCCATGCGACAGAGCGCTTTCCACAAAACCCTTCTACGGTCGCTCCTTTAACTTTGAAGAGGTTGTTACGCCCTACCTTCCAAATTTTTACCATGGTTGTCAGCATTATGAGAACACAGTGCGTATGCAAGTTCGTGTCAAGCTATCCATTACCGTAAGTTGTATAGAAAGGGAATACGTACTGATCGTTGTCTGCATAAATAGTCTAACCACCACATTAGACAAAGAAGAAGAAGAGGGGTAATAAAAACCTTGGTAGACAGGGTGTACAAAATTTGTGAACCTGTTTATTTAAAAGGTGAGACTGAACACCTACGGTCACCCTTCGTGAAGAATGGCTATTCTAGCAAGGAGATAGATCGATGACTTCGCTGTAGGCAGAGAATCACGAGCAACAACGAACAACAGCCGCCCAATGGCGAGGTTTTTCTTCCGTTCATTAGTAAGGTCACAGATCGCATTGGGAAAGTGTTAAGCAAGCACAGGGTGGAAACTATTTTCAGACCCACCAGGAAAATAAAAGAATATTTAAGATCGACAAAAGATGCACGACATGCTTTGCCTACACTGGGGGGTATATACACTACTGGCCATTAAAATTGCTACACCACGAAGACGAGGTACTACAGACGCGAAATTTAATCGACAGGAAGAAGATGATTAGAAATGATTAGCTTTCCATAGCATTCACACAAGGTTGGCGCCGGTGGCGACACCTACAACGTGCTGACATGAGGAAAGTTTCCAACCGATTTCTCGTACACAAACAGCAGTTGACCGGCGTTGCCTGATGAAATGTTGTTGTGATGCCTCGTGTAAGGAGGAGATATGCGTACCATCACGTTTCCGACTTTGATAAAGGTCGGATTGCAGCCTATCGTATCGCGACACTGCTGCTCGCGTTGGTCGAGATCCAATGACTGTTAGCAGAATATGGAATCCGTGGGTTTAGGACGGTAATATGAAACGCCGTGATGGATCCCAACGGCCTCGTATCACTAGCAGTCGAGATGACAGGCATCTTATCCGCACGGCTGTAACGGATCGTACAGCCACGTCTCGATCCCTGAGTCAACAGATGGGGACGTTTGCAAGACAACAACCATCTGCACAAACAATTCGACGACGTTTGCAGCAGCACGGACTATCAGCTCGGAGACCGTGGCTGCGGTTACCCTTGACGCTGCATCACAGACAGGAGCGCCTGCGATGTTGTACTCGACGACGAACCTGGGTGCACGAATGGCAAAACGTCATTTTTTCGGATGAATCCAGGTGCTGTTTACAGCATTGTGATAGTCGCATCAGTGTTTGGCGACATCGCGGTGAACGCACATTGGAAGCGTGTATTCGTCATCGCCATACTGGCGTATCACCCGGCGTCATGGTATGAGGTGCCATTGGTTAGACATCTCCGTCACCTCTTTTTCGTATTGACGGCACTTTGAACAATGGACGTTACATTTCGGATGTGTTACGACCCGTGGCTCTACCCTTCATTCGATCCCTACGAAACCCTACATTTCAGCAGGATAATGCACGACCGCATGTTGCAGGTCGTGTACGGGCCTTTCCGGATACGAAAAATGTTCGACTGCTGCCCTGGCCAGCACTTTCTCCAGATCCCTCGCCAATTGAAAACGTCTGGTCAATGGTGGCCGAGCAACTGGCTCGTCACAATACACCAGTCACTACTCTTGATGAACTGTGGTCTTTTTTTTTTTTTTTTTTTTTTTTTTTAGATGGGGCCTGTCCACGCCCTCACCAACGTGGAGACCAAACCAAAAGTTCTACTGTCACCTCCGTCAACATGTTAGTTATCTAGTAAGTGGATCACAGGATGCTGGGCTGTGATGTTATCCGTGCGTCTGTGTAAGACTACGCATTAACACGGTCCATCAGGTGATAGATAGTGGGCGAAACGCGAGTGAGGGTAGCGATTTGAAGAGCAGAGGGAAAAAAAGTGCCAAGGCTAGTGCCGTGGGAGAAAAAACCTCTGCGACAGTAGGATGGGTAGTAGGAGCAGTAGTGGCTTACTAGCTGCGATAGTTCATGCAAGTTAGGATTTGTTAGTATGGGTATCACGCATCATTACCGTGGAAAGCGATGGCGATGTATCCCAGCTGCTGCAGCCGCTACATTCCTGGAACAATCAAGATCGTTATATAGTAGTGGAAGATCGGCCATAGATCATCTCACTGTGTGGGGGATGTGTGGAGCTTGTCTGCACGCAGTGTACGGTACGGCTTCCCTGCGTGGTGCCACTTATTCGGCAGTCTATTCCAGCTGGATATCCAGTAATGGCGTCTGATTAACAGGTGCTCACCTGTACCGTTGTGTTTGCGTGTGCTTGGCCATAGATGTTAGGTCCTTATAAGTATGTCTTTTGGCCTTTTATGTTTCCATCTATGGTTGTGGTCGTAGTTCCCCAGATTCAGAATAAACTGGTTCTGCGAATGTCTGGAGTTTCTGTATAGTCTTGTGGTGAGTTTGCGGATTACCTCCGTGAGATTCTCAAGTCGGTATTCCTGGTGAAGGTGCACGATGCGTGTGTATCGTGCAGCATTGCTTATGATTGTGAGTACTTTGTTTTGTATGAGCTGCAGACGGCGTAGGCGTGTAGGCGCAGCGTGTCCCCAGACAGGAGCTGCGTACGTCATCAGGGGTCGAATAAGTGTCATGTACATGGACCTCGACACCCTTCTGTTCAGTGTGCTACGCCTGTTGAGCATGGGGTAGAGCTGTTTGAGCCCCCCGCTTGCTCGGTTGGTCATGTGTTGTATGTGGTCCCCCCAGAGTAATTTCCGGTCCAGCCAGGCACCGAGGTATTTGACTTTCTAGCGGAAACGTATTGGGCGTGCATGTAGAGCTATTGGTCTGCAGTAGCGGTGTTTGCGCAGTTGCTTCGGTCTTCTAGTGAACAGAACGGCTTCGCACTTGTCGACGTTTGCTCTAACACGCCATTTCTCCAACCAAGGCTCGGCCACTCTGAGTGCAGTCTGTAGGCGTGACGTAGTGTTTGATGGATTCCAATCTTGCGCAAGGATGGCTGTGTCATCCGCGTAGATTGCCATCATTGTGTTGTGTGTGGTTGGGAGATCGTTTATGTAGAGGTTAAACAGTAGGGGCCCTAGGATGCTTCCCTGGGGTACTCCCGCGTGTATACCGTGTCGTGTTGATTGTTTTCCCTGCACGTCAGTGTTGAAACTCCTGTCTGTGAGGTATGAGTGTATTAGACGCAGCAGCCCGTCGGGGAATCCCGCGTCGCTGAGTTTGCGGATGAGGCCGTTGTGCCATAGGCGGTCGAAAGCCTTTTCGATGTCCAGGAACACTACCCCTGTAGCTTTGTTTATGTTGAAGTCATGTGTTATATGTTCAACGACCCGTAGGAGTTGTTGTGTTGTGGAGTGGTGATTCCTGAAGCCGAATTGCTCCGGTCTCAGGATGTCATTTGTTATGCAGTGCCTAGTGATGCGTTTGAGAATCACCTTCTCAACAATCTTACTGATCGAGCTCAGAAGGCTGATGGGTCGGTAATTTTGTGGGAGGCTGTGGTCTTTCCCCGGCTTCCTGAACATCAGGACCTTGGCCGTGTTCCAAAAGGCGGGGAAGTGTTGGTGTTTTAGTATGGCATTCGTTATGTGTGTTAGGTACTCGGTAGCTTTATCCGTGAACTCCTGGAGGACACTGTTTTGTTGAAGCTGCATGGGCAGCTGTACCTGTACACGCCATCCAAGCTCTGTTTGACTCAATGCCCAGGCGTATCAAGGCCATTATTATGGCCAGAGGTGGTTGTTCTGGGTACTGATTTCTCAGGATCTATGCACCCAAATTGCGTGAAAATGTAATCACATGTCAGTTCTAGTACAATATATTTGTCCAATGAATACCAGTTTATCATCTGCATTTCTTGTTGGTGTGGCAATTTTAATGGCCAGTAGTGTAAAATTCCTTGTAGTTGTGGACAGGTTTATATCGGTACCACAAAGAGAAGTCTTAACACCCGTCTAGTTGAACATAAGAGGAATTGCCGCTTGGGTCACGCAGGTAAATCGGGCGCAGCAGAACATGTTTACCAGAAACGTAATCACGAAATAAAATGCAGCGAGACGAGCGTCATATCTGAAACCTCGCATTTCTTTCCTAAATTCCTGAGGGATCAAACTGCTGAGGCCATAAGAACAACACAGACACACACAAACGCGCACGCGCTCTCTCTCTCTCTCTCTCTCTCTCTCTCTCACACACACACACACACACATACACATCCGTGCCCAAGGTAGGCTTGGTACCTCCGGCGGGAGTGGCCGCGCAGTCCGTGTCATGGCGCCTCGAACCCCGCGGCCACTCCGCGTGGCATCGCATTCCTATGTGCGCATACAAAGAGAGTCTATCGAGATTGATAAACAACGTAATAATTTCGACAGGAAAGAGGAAGGTGTTATACCGGATAAAATTTTGATGTCAGCTTTGCACCGGAAGCGTGTCGATCGATTACTTTCAATCGAGGCCGGCCGGTGTTGCCGTGCGGTTCTAGGCGCTTCAGTCTGGAACCGCGTGACCGCTACGGTCGCAGGTTCGAATCCTGCCTCGGGCATGGATGTGTGTGATGTCCTTAGGTTAGTTAGGTTTAAGTAGTTCTAAGTTCTAGGGGACTGATGATCACAGATGTTAAGTCCCATAGTGCTCAGAGCCATTTGAACCATTTTGGAACTTTCAATCGAGAATGTTGGCATTACCAGAGAGACAGTCTGATAGCAAGCGCCTCGTGATGGACAGCGGCGCCCTCTGCACGGCCTATATAATCAGCGCTTCCTCGAGTTCTCCTTGCAGTTCGCCGTTTTACCTCCGAGGATGTCTCCCGCAGTTGGACACGAAACGTTAGGGGAGAGTTTTATACATCGGCCACGGCCTACCAGCCCGGAAGTAACTACAGTAGCGGCCGTGAAAGCCTACATTGTGTGATTATCCGTTATCTAAAACTTCATGGCAGATTAAAACTGTGTGCCAGACCGAGAGTCGAACTCGGGACCCTTCTTCCACAGTACTAGTTCTGCAAGGTTCGCAGGAGAGCTTCTGTGAAATTTTGAATGTAGGAGACGAGGTACCGGCAGAAGTAAAGTTGTGAGAACGGGGCGTGAGTCATGCGTGGGTAGCTCAGATGGTAGAGCACTTGCCCGCGAAAGGCAAAGGTCCCGAGTCTGGCACACACTTTTAATCTGCCAGAAAGTTTCATATCAGCGCTCACTCCGCTGCAGAGTGAAAATTTCAATCCGTTACCTAGTTCTTCAACATCACTACAGCATGGGGTGCGTACATTTGTTGGCAGGATTCTATGAAGCTGTGGTTCATGTGTTGAGTAATTCACACAGAACAGACTACTGAAACCTGTATCCCAGTGTTTGCAATCTTTATTACCTGTCGCAATATCAGACAGTTAAACGAGTTTTAAGGCATGTTGCAACGATTTTAGCGGGTCAGTATTGTGCAGATAAAAGTGTAACTGGGATCAACAAGGAGTTTACATGAGACTGTCACGAGGAAAGGCAACCTTTCTGCAAAACCCCAGTTGGGTAAATTCAGAAAACAGGCGCTGAAAATAAAATTTGCAATAGCTTCGCTGGCTGTTTCGTTTACCTACATGGGGACTTTGAGAATAATGTGAGGCACTTTACGTCAAATGTGGAGGCAACACAGGAAATAATTTTTCCTGGCGCAGGCCGCAAACGAGTGAATCAGTACTGATAAGGTGAAGGCCTGGACACAATCATTTACTGTACAGTACTCGTCAACGTTTCTGAACATTTCTCCTTGAACAGCTACACTTCGTAACCCATTGTAGTACATGGTAGAGGATGCTTTCCATGATTCCGCATTCTAAGCACTGTTCCCACTCACCTCTCGTATGCAGCTAAGGAAGAATGAGTGAGAAAGTTGCTTCTGTGGGCCTGCAGTAATCAGTATAGTTTTCACTCCGTGGTCCCTTGTAATGTTGATGCATTAACTGGTTCTGAAAGCGGTGCTGATATTCAATACAATAAAAGCGGGTTAAAAGCCATGAGCAATCTGGGGAAGTTAACCTTGCATTACTGAGCAACTGTTTCACCAGGTATCCAGTCTAGCTTACCAAATTCCCAACCAGACTAACATTAATTATAATCTTTTAATAGTCATCTTACGACAACCGGTGATATATATATATATAAAAAGAGAATTTAGATAAAAAGAAATAAATCGGTTTATATTTGGACATTTATTTTAACATTGATCATTGTTCCGTTAAAATTTCAGCATATTAAACTTGATTCTTAACTAAACTGGTGCGTTATTTAGGATTGTGAAAATGTGAGTTTGTAATGTTACGGAACACATCAAATATGGAACCAAGATTTGGAGACTGCATACAACACTGCATTCATAAAATAACACACGAAGAACGGTGAAACACATGCAAGAGGAAATTAACCACAACCAACCGATTCAAGTTTCATCCAAAGAAGTTACGTTTGTAGCGCAATCCTGTCCGCCATGAAATTACCACACACTGGTATACTAAATTCATACTAACTCTCTGTGAAATCTTCCCGAAAAGAATAGCTGAGGGCTACTTTGATGATTACACCACATGCTTCACATCGTCAACTTGGTTTACACAAAGAGTGTAACTCCACCATAATTTTAATAATTAAAATAAATTACATCGAAACGCAATTTACAAAAGAAAAACCTCGAACTGGTTACTATTGTCATACTATTAACCTGATGGGTCGAACAATTGTATAAGCACGTGGTACTGGTCTCACAAAGTACACCCCACGTGGGTTGAACATAAAGAAAAGTTGCTATATTGAAAAATATTGTCAAGACGAGACGCTATAATCTCACGCACATTCGCATTTAAGATTGATGATCTTAGTTAGAGTTACGGATCCTCAACACGTGGTTCCACTTTACTCACAAAGTAGTGACAAAGAAACTACTGGAAGATATTCTGAACTTCACACTCGAATTACACTGTGTTGCAATTTAAGATAACATAAGATATTTTAAGTCTAAACCTGAAATAAAGGTGATTAAATTGTCAGTTAGGCTGAACTTAAGAAATCCATTGTCCTACGGACTTAGCCGACACGCGCTTAGCTGGAGATCTTACCACTTCAGACGCTCGCCGCGGACAGACTGCCGTGGTCCCTTCCTGAGGGAGGCTCACAAATACAAACGGAAGTGGCCAGAGAGGCAGCTTCCTATACCAACATGACAAGGGATGGGCAGGACCACACTAAGAATAGAAAGCTCTCTGCTTTTAGAAAGCGTAGCTACCTGTTGCAACGTTGGTCCTACTGTTCTCTAGCTGACAGGCTTGTCTGCTACCATCAAGCATGCAACTAGAAACACATTTGCTCATCCATCCTTTCACACAGAAGGGAAGGGGGATGACAGTATCTTATCATATACAGTATATAAAAGAAAGCGGATGTAGGTTCCGTATGAGACTGTGTGACATGAATTACATATAAACTGTGTTTTAAAGTGTAGTAGTGTGACAGATCGTTCTTGTTTATGTGTAAAAGTAACACGTTCCACTGCTCAGTCTCCTCCCAGATAGTCAGAAACACCACAGCAAATTTAGAAGAGGAATTTATGCCGTAGATGACAACGGATTTAAGAAATTAACATGAAAGAATTCCAACAGACACCTTTCACCCTTACGTCGAGGGTGTGCAGTACACTGCTGCACACCTTAAGTAAATTTTGAAGTGCGCTACCTTCGGGCATCTGCCAGATCAGGTTTTTCGCTACTTCTGCGGCGCTCTTTCGTGGATGAGACAGACCTGTGGCCACTAGCGCTGCCCTTCGTCCTACAATTTCTTACCCCCTGTCAGTTCTAATCGCTCTAAGCACTATGGGACATCAGTCCCCTAGACTTAAAACTACTTAAACCTGACTAACCTAAGGACATCACACAGGTCCATGCCCGAGGCAGGATTCGATCCTGCGACCGCAGCAGCACCGCGGTTCCGGACTGAAGCGCCTAGAACCGCTCGGCCACAGCGGCCGATCCTGTCTGTTTTCTTTGGTATTGCTGAAATCCGCAATATAAAAAAAATAAATACAAGATAGATGTTTCGTAAGTACTGGGTGAGCCTATTGCCCTCGTACGATTATCAATATACTGAGGTGATGAAAGTCTTGGCATAGCGATATGCACACACGCAGACGCGTTCAAAGAGTGTAAATGGACGGTGCATTGGCGGAGCTGTCATTTGTGCTCAGGTGATTCATTTGAAAAGGTTTCCGACGTGATTGAGGCCGCACGACTGGAGTTAACAAAGTTTGAAAGCAGAACAGTAGATGGACTAAAAATGCGAAATTCCCTTTCGGATATCGTTACAGAATTCAGTATTCCGCTATCCACAGTGTCAAAAGTGTGCCGAGAATACTAAATCTGAGGCATTGCCTCTCACCTCGGACAACGCAGTGGGCGACTGCCTTCACTTAACGACCGAGAGCAGCGGCGTTTGCGTAGAGTTGTCGGTGCTAACAGACAAGCAACACTGCATGAAATAGCCGCAGAAATCATTTTGGGGCGTTTAGAGAGAGCGGTGATATCTGGCATTAATGGACTATGGCAGCAGATGACCGACACGAGCGCCTTTGCCTGTCGCCTGCAGCGCCTCCCGTGGGCTCGCGACCATGTCGAGTGGACTCTAGGCGACTGGGAAACAGTGGCCGGGTGAGTCCCCATTTCAGCTGGTAAGAGCAGACGGTAGCGCTCGAGTGTGGTGCAGACCCCACGAAGCCGTGGATCCAACTTGTCAACAAGGCACTGTGCAAGCTGGTGGTGGCTCCATGATGAAGTGGGCTATGTTTACATGGAATGGACTAGGTGTTCTGGTCCAACTCAAAAAACGATTGACTGGAAATGGTTATGTTCTGCTACACGGACTCTATTTGCAGCCATTCACGAACGTCACCTTCAACGGCCGTTGTGGCTGAGCGGTTCTAGGCGCTTCAGCCTGGAGACGCGCGTCCGCTACGGCCGCAGGTTCGAATCCTGCCTCGGGCATGGATGTGTGTGATGTCGCTAGGTTAGTTAGGTTTAAGTAGTTCTAAGTTCTAGGGGAAATTGCCCCTAAAGGCGGAAGAATCAGCAATGATCAACGACATGAGGATGCAGAAGGCAATGGAAACCACTGCATTAAAGACACGTAACGTGTATCCACAGGACATGTGGCCTGTAATTGAACAAGTGACATGATGATCTCTCCATTGGAAAAAGATTCCGGAATAGTCCCCCATTCGGATCTCCGGGAGGGAACTGCCAAGGAGGAGGTTACCATGAGAAAAAGATTGAATAATCAACGAAAGGATAACGTTCTACGAGTCAGGGCGTGGAATGTCAGAAGCTTGAACGTGGTAGGGAAACTAGAGAATCTGAAAAGGGAAATGCAAAGGCTCAATCTAGATATAGTAGGGGTCAGTGAAGTGAAGTGGAAGGAAGACAAGGATTTCTGGTCAGATGAGTATCGGGTAATATCAACAGCAGCAGAAAATGGTATAACAGGTGTAGGATTCGTTATGAATAGGAAGGTAGGGCAGAGGGTGCGTTACTGTGAACAGTTCAGTGACCGGGTTGTTCTAATCAGAATCGACAGCAGACCAACACCGACAACGATAGTTCAGGTATACATACCGACGTCGCAAGCTGAGGATGAACAGATAGAGAAAGTGTATGAGGATATTGAAAGGGTAATGCAGTATGTAAAGGGGGACGAAAATCTAATAGTCATGGGCGACTGAAATGCAGTTTTAGGGGAAGGAGTAGAAGAAAGGGTTACAGGAGAATATGGGCTTGGGACAAGGAACGAAAGAGGAGAAAGACTAATTGAGTTCTGTAACAAGTTTCAGCTAGTAATAGCGAATACCCTGTTCAAGAATCACAAGAGGAGGAGGTATACTTGGAAAAGGCCGGGAGATACGGGAAGGTTTCAATCAGATTACATCATGGTCAGACAGAGATTCCGAAATAAGATACTGGATTGTAAGGCGTACCCAGGAGCAGATATAGACTCAGGTCACAATATAGTAGTGATGAAGAGTAGGCTGAAGTTCAAGGCAAAAGTCAGGAAGAATCAATACGCAAAGAAGTGGGATACGGAAGTACTAAGGAATGACGAGATACGTTTGAAGTTCTCTAACGGTATAGATACAGCAATAAGGAATAGCGCAGGAGGCAGTACAGTTGAAGAGGAATGGACATCTCTAAAAAGGGCCATCACAGAAGTTGGGAAGGAAAACATAGGTACAAAGAAGGTAGCTGCGAAGAAACCATGGGTAACAGAAGAAATACTTCAGTTGATTGATGAAAGGAGGAAGTACAAACATGTTCCGGGAAAATCGGGAATACAGAAATACAAATAGCTGAGGAATGAAATAAATAGGAAGTGCAGGGAAGCTAAGACGAAATGGCTGCAGGACAAATGTGAAGACATCGAAAAAGATATGATTGTCGGAAGGACAGACTCAGTATACAGGAAAGTCAAAACGACCTTTGGTGACATTAAAAGCAACGGTGGTAACATTAAGAGTGCAACGGGAATTCCACTGTTAAATGCAGAGGAGAGAGCAGATAGGTGGAAAGAATACATTGAAAGCCTGTATGAGGGTGAAGATTTGTCTGATGCGATAGAAGAAGATACAGGAGTCGATTTAGAAGAGATAGGGGATCCAGTATTAGAATCGGAATTTAAAAGAGCTTTGGAGGACTTACGGTCAAATAAGGCAGAAGGGATAGATAACATTCCATCAGAATTGGCAACAAAACGACTATTCACGTTGGTGTGTAGAATATATGAGTCTGGCGATATACCATCTGACTTTCGGAAAAGCATCATCCACACAATTCCGAAGACGGCAAGAGCTGACAAGTGCGAGAATTATCGCACAATCAGCTTAACAGCTCATGCATCGAAGCTGCTTACAAGAATAATATACAGAAGAATGGAAAAGAAAATTGAAAATGCGCTAGGTGACGATCAGTTTGGCTTTAGGGAAAGTAAAGGGACGAGAGAGGCAATTCTGACGTTACAGCTTATAATGGAAGCAAGGCTAAAGAAAAATCAAGACACTTTCATAGGATTTGTCGACCTGGAAAAAGCGTTCGACAATGTAAAATGGTGCAAGCTGTTCGAGATTCTGAAAAAAGTAGGTGTAAGCTATAGGGAGAGATGGGTCATATACAATATGTACAACAACCAAGAGGGAATAATAAGAGTGGACGATCAAGAACGATGTGCTCGTATTAAGAAGGGTGTAAGACAAGGCTGTAGCCTTTCGACCCTAGTCTTCAATCTGTACATCGAGGAAGCAATGATGGAAATAAAAGAAAGGTTCAGGAGTGGAATTAAAATACAAGGTGAAAGGATATCAATGATACGATTCGCTGATGACATTGCTATCCTGACTGAAAGTGAAGAATTAAATGATCTGCTGAACGGAATGAACAGTCTAATGAGTACACAGTATGGTTTGAGAGTAAATCGGAGAAAGACGAAGGTAATGAGAAATAGTAGAAATGAGAACAGCGAGAAACTTATCAGGATTGATGGTCACGAAGTCAATGAAGTTAAGGAATTTTGCTACCTAGGCAGTAAAATAACCAATGACGGACGGAGCAAGGAGGACATCAAAAGCAGACTCGCTATGGCAAAAAAGGCATTTCTGGCCAAAAGAAGTCTACTAATATCAAATACCGGCCTTAATTTGAGGAAGAAATTTCTGAGGATGTACGTCTGGAGTACAGCATTGTATGGTAGTGAAACATGGACTGTGGGAAAATCGGAACAGAAGAGAATCGAAGCATTTGCGATGTGGTGCTATAGACGAATCTTGAAAATTAGGTAGACTGATAAGGTAAGGAATGAGGAGGTTCTACACAGAATCGGAGAGGAAAGGAATATGTGGAAAACACTGATAAGGAGAAGGGACAGGATGATAGGACATCTGCTAAGACATGAGGGAATGACTTCCATGGTGCTAGAGGGAGCTGTAGAGGCCAAAAACTGTAGAGCAAATAATTGAGGACGTAGGTTGCAAGTGGTACTCTGAGATGAAGAGGTTAGCACAGGAAAGGAATTCGTGGCGGGCCGCATCAAACCAGTCAGTAGACTGATGACAAAAAAAAAAAGTTCTAGGGGACTAGTCCCATAGTCCTCTGAGCCATTTGAATCAACGTCATGTTCCAAAACAGCGATGGTAGTTTTGTGGATGACAATGCGCCAAGTCACTGGCGTACTACTGTTCGCAATTGGTTCGACGAACGTTCTGAACAGTTCGAATAAAGGATTTGGTAACCTGGGTTGCTCGACATGAATCCCATTGACAGTTAGGGGACGTTATCGAGAGGTCAGTGCACAAAATCCTGCACCGGCAACACTTTGGCAGTTGTGGGCGGCTATAGAGGCGGCATGGCCCAGTATGCTTGCAGGGGACTGCAACGACTTGTTGAGTCAATGCCACGTAGAGTTTCTGCACTACATCTCGCAAAAGAAGGTCCGATACCATATTAAGGAGTATCGCATGACTTGTCAAAAATGGTTCAAATGGCTCTGAGCAGTATGGGACTTAACATCTGAGGTCGTCAGTACCCCTATAACTACTTAAACTTAACTAACCTAAGGACATCACACACATCCATGCCCGAGGCAGGATTCGAACCTGCGACAGTAGCGGACGCGCGGTTCCAGACTGAAGCGCCTAGAACCACTTGGCACAACGGCCGGCATAACTTGTCACTGCAGCGTATTTATTAAATAAAAATAAAGCGCCAAATAATATGGCACAGGCATGCGTATTCAAATACAGAGATATAAATAAACAGGCGGATTATGGTGCTGTGGTCCGCAACGCCTACACAAGACAAAAAGAGTGTGGCGCAATTGTAAGATCGCTTACTGCTGCTACAATAGCACGTTATCAAGATTGAAGTGTCTAAATGTGGTGTTACAGTCGGCGCACGGGCAATGGGACACAGCATCACCGAGGTAGCGATGAAGTGGGGACTTTCCTGTACTACCATATCACGAGTGCACCGTCAATATCAGGAATCCGGTAAAGCACCAAATCCCCGAAACAGCTGCGGCCAGCGAAAGATCCTGCAAGAACGGGACCAATGACGACTGAAGACAATCGTTCTGCGTGACGGAAGTGCAGCCCTTCCGAAAACTGCCGCAGGTTTCAATGCTGGGCCATCAACAGTGTCAGCGCGCGAAAAATTCAACACATCCTCATCGATGTGAGCTTTCGAAGGCGAAGGCCCACTCGTGTACCCTCGTTGACTGCACGGCACAAAGCTTTACGCCTCGCCTGGACCCATCAACACCGACGTTAGACTGTTAATTACTGGAAACATGATGCCTGATCGGAAGAGTCTCGTTTGAAATTGTATAAACGTGTACGGGTATGGAGGCAACCTCATGAGTCCATGGGCCCTGCACGTCAGTGGGGGAGGCTCTCTAATGATTTGAGGCGTGTGCAGTTGGAGTGATATGGGGCCTAACATACCTCAAGATATGATTCTGACAGGTGACATGTACGTAATAATCCTGTGTAATCACCTTCATCCATTCGTGTCCACCGTGCATTCCGACGGACTTGGGCAATTCCAGCAGGACAATGCGACACGCCACGCGTCCACAACTGCTACATGGGTTTCGAAAAAGACGATCGTGTGAAACCCAGCTCGCGCTATTCGTCCACGATACTCAGAGGGCCATAGACACGGGTTCCCAGGTAGATGCCGTGTCTCTTGACTTCCGCAAGGCGTTCGATACAGTTCCCCACAGTCGTTTAATGAACAAAGTAAGAGCATATGGACTGTCAGACCAATTGTGTGATTGGATTGAAGAGTTCCTAGATAGCAGAACGCAGCAGGTCATTCTCAATGGAGAGAAGTCTTCCGAAGTAAGAGTGATTTCAGGTGTGCCACAGGGGAGTGTCGGAGGACCGTTGCTATTCACAATATACATAAATGACCTTGTGGATGACATCGGAAGTTCACTGAGGCTTTTTGCGGATGATGCTGTGGTGCATCGAGAGGCTGTAACAATGGAAAATTGCACTGAAATGCAGGAGGATCTGCAGCGAATTGGCGCATGGTGCAGGGAATGGCAATTTAATCTCAATGTAGACAAGTGTAATGTGCTGCGAATACATAGTAAGAAAGATCCCTTATCATTCAGCAACTGGAAGCAGTTAATTCCATAAATTATGTGGGAGTACGCATTAGGAGCGATTTAAAATGGAATCATCATATAAAGTTGATCGTCGGTAAAGCAGAAGCCAGACTGAGATTCATTGGAAGAATCCTAAGGAAATGCAATCCGAAAACAAAGGAAGTAGGTTACAGTACGCTTGTTCGCCCACTGCTTGAATACTGCTCAGCAGTGTGGGATCCGTACCAGATAGGGTTGATAGAAGAGATAGAGAAGATCCAATGGAGAGCAGCGCGCTTCGTTACAGGATCATTTAGTAATCGCCAAAGCGTTACGGAGATGATAGATAAACTCCTGTGGAAGACTCTGCAGGAGAGACGCTCAGTAGCTCGGTACGGGCTTTTGTTGAAGTTTCGAGAACATACCTTCACCGAGGAGTCAGGCATTATATTGCTCCCTCCTCTCGCGAAGAGACCATGAGGACAAAATCAGAGAGATTAGAGCCCACACAGAAGCATACCGACAATCCTTCTTTCCACGAACAATACCAGACTGGAATAGAAGGGAGAACCGATAGAGGCACTCAGGGTACCCTCCGCCACACACCGTCAGGTGGCTTGCGGAGTACGGATGTAGATGTTGATGTATTGGCTCCAGGAACACTCTTGAGTTTAAACACTTCCAGCGGCCATCAAACGCCCCAGACATGGAACATTAACGAGCATATCTGGGATGCCTTGCAAA
This sequence comes from Schistocerca americana, assembly GCF_021461395.2. NCBI lineage: Eukaryota > Metazoa > Arthropoda > Insecta > Orthoptera > Acrididae > Schistocerca > Schistocerca americana. Next base: position 144,154,948 of record NC_060129.1, on the reverse strand, counting down.
GTGCTGTCCAAAAGAGACCTCCTCCCCCTCGTACTGTTACGGATTTATGGACAGCCCTGCAGGATTCATGGAGTTAATTTTCTCCAGCGCTACTTCAGGCTTTACTCGAGTCCATGCCATTTCGTGTTGCGGCGCTTCTGGGTGCCTGCTGGTATCCTACGCGACATTAGGCTGGTGTACAACTTTCGTTGGCTCTGCAGCGTATATAACGTAAAAATTTGTTGTTAGTGACGCGTGAAAGAATGAATCACTAGTTTTGTTTGCATATCTTCGTTGCGTGAAGAAGCTGAGTAGAGAGCAGTACAATTGCTGTCGTTGTAAAATGGCGACACGCGAAGACAAGGCGCAGTTTGTTCTGAGGTATCACGAGACAAAAGCAGTATGGAAGGGAAGCACCTGGCAGTAGAGGTATTGTTCCGCGATACGTGAAGTTTAAACATGTCGGGAGTGGGTTGCGAATGGGTTGCACCTTCCACAAGCAGAGCGGCTCTCGGTCGGTGAACAAAGTGTGGGAGCTATTAAGGAGGTGCCGTTCCGAATCGACTTGTCACGCATCTCGTGAATTAGGGATTTCTCGGACCACAGTATGAAGAATTCTACACACCAGATCGCACCTGCAGTGGTATAAGATCCAGATAAGACACGCATTACAAGCATATGATGGAACTCATCAAGCAGTTTTTGCTACTGAGATATTAGCACGAATTGACACCAGCGTTGACTAGCATCAACGAATTTGTCTTTCAGGCGAGGCAGCTTTCCACATAGAACAGAGTTAAGAAGCACAATGTGAGAATCTCGGTTTCGTAATGCCCACATGTTACCTTAGATCACGTCAGTCATCTGGAATTTCCGTAGTATGAAAGCTGTGAGTACCCTTGAAGAGGCATTCACCTATCTGTATATTAAATCATCAACCTATGAGATGAGACCTAATTTTTAAAAGACATTTGTTTTATATAATTTACGTAAAGATGCGCATCTAGCGCGGACGCTAATACATCGATTGCGCAGTCAAAGAAACATTTTAACAGAAGCTGAACTGACGTTCCGCTTCGATCTAAATAAAAGATGACAGTAAAAAAAAAAAAAAAAAAAAACTTTTGTAGATCTACAGATTTTAATGTACTACCTCTGTTTGTAATGTGAAAACGTAAAGAAGGTCGACTTTAAGCTAGAAAAGTGAGCGGTCTTGCCAGCGTGCAGACAACATTATTAATTAATAAAATTCAAGTAATTTATGTTCGAAACTGTAAATCGGCAAGTTATTGTTGTCTTTAACGAAGGAGAAAAGTAATGACTGTAATTTGTGACAAAAACGTAAACCAAGGAGACAGCACAGGGCAGGCTGAAATCTGATCGCATCATACAGTTAGAAAAGTACTTATGTAAGTTATGTTGTTTATAAATAAGCCCTAATTTGACAGTGAGAATTGTTTGAACATATTTAGTGTTTACCAGATTTCTTATTCTGTTCTTTTCCTTTATACTTTTTTAACCTCCATCCCATATTATTTTTATAAATGTCAAACAGCCTTTATTACAGCAGAGAATACTGCGGCATCCTGGTCGTGTACAGAAGGCCGCCCCTTGTCTTCTATACAACTCATAGCTTCCCCATTTATTAATGATTCCATTCGCAAATGCAAATTTTTTTTTTACTATTCATTGTTAAAGGTCCCTTAGGTAACTATAAAATTCATACTGATTACGTAAAGAAATCCGGGTTGTTCTTTTCCAAATAATAGAAGTCTTTGCGTAATCAGAAACTAGCCTCCTCCTGACAACGATCAGGAGCCGACCAGAAGGCGGACGTCTTCGACCGCTTTCGTGTCTCCTGTGGCAAAGCTGTGCCAAACTGGGAACACGACATTCTAGTATGAAACACGGATTTAAATTGAAAGAATTGAAATATATTTAACCTAATAATTTTTTTGATCATACTAGATGTGGCGCGCGAACAGGGACCTGTAAATTTTTTTTAATCTATTCTGTTATTGTTTCATGACATCATCCGGTGGACATCGGGAAGCCGTAAAGGAAGTACTGAACAAAACCGTGGAAGTAAAAAAAAATTTTTCTAAAAATAACAGCAGTGCGCAAAACGACTAATGTAAGTACGGTTTTCATTACGCATAAAATCTCGCGTCTTGTATAAAAAAAACCGATTTCCGGAATTTCTTTCCTTACTGCTTCATTTTATCCTATCGCTGTTATTTCCTTGCAGTTTTGCTTATTTACGTAGTTAGAATTCATTTCTGATCATCTCTTCGTGCAAAGTTTATTTGTTAGAATTATTAGCATCTTCATTGTTGCTATGGTTAAGAACACAAGATGGATGCCATAATAGCAGGATTAAGTGTCTAGTAGGTGTTTGTCACTTATTTTCAAAGTTAGGTGCCATCTTGTCTTCTGCCGGGTATAGCTCTGCAATTGTCACCTACCGCGGTGTGACGTTTGAGTCGCAGCGTGCGCATCTGAGAGTTGACAATTGGCGTGCTGCGATAGATTTCTTTGAGCAGTTACGTCACAAACTTGAAAATAAACATGTCAGATGACAGAGGCAAGCCGACAAACAGTCTGGATGACGGTGATGACACAGTTGTCAAGTCATACCCACTACGTTCGCGAACGGGAACAGGCAGACCCGATTCGCGAATGGAGAGAACGGCAGACGATGATGGTGTGCAAACGTATCGTCACAGCAATCATCGTCACAGCAAGCGGGAGAAAATTCGATGGTTGAAATGATGAGAATTTTTTTTTTTCAAGAAACTGGAAAGGGATGCTTATAAATTACAAAAATAACGAGATAGACAAGAAAGGTAACAAAAAGATAGGGAAAAGGAACGGGAGACAGAGCGAAAATTGTTTGACCTAAATACCACGATTGGGACAATGAAAAATAGGTTAGATAATATTGATGCCAACTTAGAGGTGGAATATATCTCGGAATTAAGTAGTAAAGTTAATGAAAGGATAGAAGGTATTCTGCAGACGGTAGATGCATGTGAGAGCACAGTAGGTAACGTGCACAAAGACATCAAAGTACAAATCGAAAGTTGCCAGGCAGTTACAACGGAAGTTTCAAAGAAGTCCGCTGAGGTCGGAACTAAAGTAAAGAAGCTTGCAGACAACGTTATCACTCTGCAAGACCAGGTCAATGACCTGACACAGGCGCTATCCGAAATGAACATTGAAAAGAGGGTCAATGATGCTGCAGCAAACGTACGTTCCACGATAGGAAAAGAATTTGTAGAATGGGTCGAGACTAAGGAACAGTACATAGAAAACAAGGTTCAACACGACTTAAAAGAAGCCGTTAAGTCAGCCACAGTTGAAGTTTTAGCTGCTCCAGGTACATCAGGAGACACGATTCTCACTGAGTTAGGAGAGATTCGTAGAGTTTTTCACCGAGATCTTCCCGAGTGGAAACGACACCTCACTGAGGAAATCGAGCAGTTGAAACAACAAGTCAATGATTTTCCTAATGACAATAGAAGTGAGTATTCACACTTGCTTTCTTCAGAACATGAATACAATGATAATCCGGTATCTCGTGTAAAATTGTCTCCACTTGTACATGGTCACAGCAGTAAGAATCCGTTAGTACGCGACCAGAATGATCAAGTAGCTCTTGTCGAGCTCATGAAAGAAGAAAGCGTTCTCAAGCACCGCGTATTCTAGCCTTTTCTGCCAGAGAAACGCAACATCCAACCAATGGTTTTTCTGAAGTCATTTAATGGTGTTTTTCCTGAGAGCTGGGATGACAAGCAACGTATGCGCTTCATAGTAGGTTACATTCAAGGAGAGGGTTCTGTCTGGGGAACAGAAGTAATTGACAGATGTAATAATTACGCTGACTTCGAAAAGCAATTCCTGAACAAATTCTGGAGTTCAGGCATACAACAACGCCTTAGGAAGGAAGTATATAATGCTGAACCGTTTAATACGAGAAGTGCTGGTCTCCGTAGGTACTTTGAGAAATATCTGCGGCGTAGGCGCAGACTCAGATATGTCATACCAACCCAACAAAAGTAAAGGACACAACTTGCCGTGTGATAATAACAAATACTATTGCCGCAACGGGAAGCAGAAACATAAATTCCAGGATCAAAACAGGTATCACCCCATATACCAGACAACACAACAGCAATATGGTAATTCACCGGTTAATTACAATGACCGCTATTGCTACAATAACGATCGCTAAGGCAATAATAATGATTTCAATGGAAAAGGACGCTGTATTAATACCGACAGCCAACATTAGTATGGTAACCAACCTAGATTCAAGCACTGTTCTCAAGGGAGAAATGCTCCAGATCCTTCCAAGCAATACAAACAACGGTATGCTCCAAACTTTAGGAATAGTCCGCCGCCTTTTACTAACAATCAGCTTCAAAATCATGAACTTCAAACTTCTCGAATCTATGCCCGAGCAAACCGGCCAACACACACAATCTCGGCTGAAATTCCAGCAAATAGCCCTCAATTTATGTGGAATACGGAAGCAAACTTCCTACCAAGCGTACCAACCAGTACTTCAAAGGTAATTATGAGCGAAATTCAACCTAATGAACATCTGGAAAACAAAAAACAGCTTCTTTTTCTTGCCTCCTTGGGGAAGCTGTGGAACATGTTTGGGGCGATTTCGTTAGAGGACAAAACAACATTATACGATATGTGACGTACGGGATGACTTGTTGAAAGAGAATTATGTTTTGAATGGTGAGGATTTATGGGAAAACCAGGTTCAGGCATCCACTATGATTCATATTCATGATGTACCACTATATTAGATACTGGTGCCAATATCAATGTTTTGTCTTTATGTGTATATAAGAAAGTGTGTTATGTAGCAAAAGTTCTGTCATTGCCAGTACAAGGGTGTACTGTATCCCCAGCTGTAAGCTCTTTGGTTCAAAAAGTGACGCTACAAATTCATGTACCAGTGAGATTTGCATCAGACACCGTACCATGTACTTTTCGTTGTTAAAAAATCTGTCAGTACGTTGCCTTCTAGGAATGGAGTTTCTACGTAAAAATCGTGTCATCATAGATTTGTATGAAGGTATATGCACTCTCAGATGCAGTGATAAGAGTCTAGTCATTCGACTTATGAGGACCAAAGTATAGTTGTCCAGCCAAGAAAATTAGGTGACCGACAAAGAAAGGAACTATACGACCTGTTGTCACAATTTATCAATGTGTTTTCTAAGAAACCGGGATCTATAGCCAACTATGTATTCGACATGAAAGTTAAGCCCCGCAGCACCTACTGTAAAGCCACCTATGCAGTTGCGCAATCCTGCAAGAAAGCAGTACGACAGGAAATCAGCAAAATGTTAAAACTGGAAAATAATTGAGCCCTCTGACTCTCCATATTTGAGCCCATTATTGTCTGTATTTAAACACGACGGAAGTGTTAGACTTGTTCTAGACGCTAGGAACATCAACAAAATTATTGTTCCTGCGTGTACCCGGCCGGAAGCACTGGAGGAGCAACTACAAAGGTTTTATGGTATTAAATTTCTGACCTCCATCCATCTTCGAAGTAGCTATTGCCGGGTGAAGTTGTCGCCATCTTCAAGAAAGTACACGGCCTTTATGTTTGTAGGTCGGTCATATCAATTTCGTGTCGTACCCTTTGGATAGGCCTTGAAAAACTGAACACAGATCAATCGAGAAAACAGGAAGAAGTTGTGTGGAACTATGAAAAAATAAGCAAAATATACAAACTGAGTAGTCCATGCGTAAGATAGGCAACATCAATGGCAATGTGAGCTGTTTTGGTGATAGTTATCAATTTCGGTCTATCAATTTCTTTAGCAGCGTTTATTCGCGGTTTGAACACTATAATGCCGACAGAACGTGAAGACAGAATCACAACGTATACAGACGACATCCTTATCGCAGAAGCTAACTGGTCTGAACCAGTTTGATTCTTGAACAACCGTTGCAAACTTTTCGTGCACAAGGACTCACAGTTAATCTTAGCAAATCGCACTTTGGCAAAACTTCCATAAAATTTCTTGGACATGTAATTTCAGCAGAAGGCATCGCGCCTGACCCAGAAAAACTTCAAGCTTTACGTGACATTACTGTTCCAACGACCAAGAAACAAATACGGAGCTTTCTGGCTTTAATTAACTTTTTCCGTTAATTAATTCATTACTCTGCATTAGACACCCCTAGATTATGTCAGTTGACGGGTAAAAACGCTATTTGGTCCTGGGATAGCCAAGAACAGTCTGAGTTTGTCAATCTGAAACATGCCTTGTTGAACGCACCACTTTCATCACACCGAGATCCTACCAGAAATTCCATTGCTACCGACGGTTCTAACACCGCTTTAGGCGTACACATTCAGGAAATTGAAGAAAACGGTACTACAGTAATTAAAAACATCGCCTTTGCAAGTCGCATTTTGTCACCTGCTGAACGCAATTATTGTGTTACAGAACTTGAAACATTTACCACATTTGGGCATTTTCTTTATGGAAGACATACTACCGTATATACAGATCATAGAGGTATACTGTTTTTACTTTCCTCTAAATTTACACATGACAGGCTAAGCAGATGGAAGCTTTATTTACAGGAATTTAATTTTACGATTTTTCACATTCCCGGTACACAAAATATTGTAGCAGACGCACTATCCCGTTTCCTCAGCAACAATCAGCAAGACACCGCAACCGAGTTCTGCCAAGCAAATTTTAGCGTCATGTATATTCAAGTTGCATTTGAAAATTTCATTTCGTCGTCATTACGAGACATAGCACAAGAGCAGAGCAAGGACAACGTATGGAAAGAAATTAAACTCCTTTGGCAAGATAGGAATAACGTTACCATCTGAAACAATTATGCTGTACGCAACAGCATTCTGTTTCGCCACACTCACCCTGACAGCAACAATTGGTTATTGTGCATTCCTGACAAGCTTGTTAACAAATTAATTTGGTATACTCATTTACGTTATGCACATTATGGAACCACAAAATGTTTTCTTATACTGAGACAGAACTGTTACTTTGCCAACATGGAGAAACGTATTCGACGAGTTTTAGCGTCATGTAAAAACTGCCAGAAAGCTAAATCAGACACGACTTCACATATTCTTCCATTACATCCCATTGTACCGATTAAATTGTGACATATAGCCGCTGTAGACATTTTTGGACCGATTCCCAGATCTAATAGAGGCTTTTGTTACATCTTTGTCACTGTTGAACTCACTTCGAAATTTGTTACCTTCACTCCGTTACGTAAATCTACTGCTAAATCTATTTTGAATGCATTTGTTAAACATTTTCTATTTCATGTAGGGCCTGTATTGAAAGTGATTTCCGACAATGGACCACAATTTCGATCTGCGATATGGACACGTATATTAGGAGCTAGAAATATTTCTCCGATCTATGTATCCAGGTGTCACGCTTCTTCGGACCCTTCCGAACGATAAATGAAAGAAATAGTTAGAATATACTGCCATAAAATACATATTGATTGGGACACACACATACTCTCATTCCAGGATGTAATTAACTCCATACCAAATGAATCTACTATGCTATCTCTAACTGTTATATTGAAAAATGTTGAACCACCTAATAAAATTAAAGAATTAGTATCTTTTCCTACATCTCGTCGACTGCGACACCATGAAATAATTGACATTGCGCTCAACATCAAACGTGTCGCAGAACGCCGCAGAAGACGACGAAAACAGGTTTGTACACGCCGTGAATTTCACAAGGGACAGAAGATGTTAGTACGCACACTATTTATCCAACAGAGGAAAGAGTAGATGCAGTAAATTTGAGCTTCTATACGCTAGTCCATATAGAATTCGCAGCATTCCTGACCCCAATGTAGTACATGTCGAAACTTCGAGGGCCAGAAAAACCAAGGGCAATCACCATATTTCCAATATTAAACCCTTTATTGAATGAACATACTTCATGATTTATCACACTGTAATGCCGTTTCCTGATATTCATATGACCACTTATGCACTTATATCTATGTGACTACTTGCTGATAATGATCATATTTTTTCTTGGCAAGTGCCTGGCAAGGTAAGGTTAGCAGGTCGCTTTTCTTGTCATATATCAGACCGTGCACTTATTCCATTTTTTTGTATATATGATGATTTTCCTATCGAAAGTAGAATTTTCTCTGTATGCACTATGAAATCTTTAAGATATAACAAACACCAGTTGATTTGACATTTTGCCTTATGATATCCCAATATCTTGACTATGTTACATTTTTTACTATTACATTATGATATTGTGTGTACATTTTTGCACTTGAAAATTGTCTATGGTTTTGACCTAATACGTTTTCTGATATGCTGTGCTATATGCTTAATCATATCATTAGAAACACGCTTTCATTTAATGGGTATATGATTTAGATGCAAGGTATTAATAAATATTCATCATTTTCAGAAAGCAATAACGTGTAAAAGAAATAAATTAAACAACCACAGTATGAAATGGAAATTTTACCATCAGAATGAAAGAATGAAGATACAATACTTTGTCATGAAAAGTAAATAAATTGCAGTTAACAAGCATTAACAAGAACATACTATACACACTGTATGATAGCAGTCTTGACTAATAATTTTTCTTTCAGAATGTGAGGCGATTGTGGCAGGCTGTCAGACAAAACTACTCATGTTAATTTTAGTGATGGATGCTAGAAGTAAGAAACTCTCTGATATATGAAATAATGAATGATAATGAATAGTTGTATGAAGAAAATGGTAATAAGAATAATGAATAATGAAGTGTCTATTTTTTGCAGATGATAATAAATGATGATGAATAGTTATATGAAGAATATTGTTAAATGAATAATGAAGTTTTTCTTTGCAAATGATGATAATGATGAAGTATATATATTTACTATTAGTTAAGAGATGCTATGTTGTTATCTAAGTATTTGTTGCAGTTCTTTTTGACAGTATGTCATACGTCGCATAGTCTAATGACTGAATGTTTTGGAAAAGACAGCCAGAGTACATACAAATTAAGTACACGTTTCATTGCCTGTTAATTTGAAGTTTACTACTTTTCAGCATAATATGAATACATTTCTTCTTTCAGCTCAATAATACACTTTGTATTTTTTCCAGGAGAAGCATTTCATGATATTAACATCATTTCTGAAATATGTCCTTATGTTATATACTACAGGCACTCAGTTATTAAACCTGTTCTAGTACTTGCATTTTTTTACCCAGTTGTCTATCATTCATGAATGTGATCACATATACTCTACTTGTTTGATAACCTTGCTACGGCTAACTTATGATGAATGATGTTAATAATCCTTATTTCCAGCAATAAGTCAAAAGCAAATATTTTCATGCCCCAGCAATTGACTGTTTATGCCAATGTAATGAATTGCTAGTACAACAAAGAAATTATTACTAGTCCCAACTATTACCAGTATACAACTGAATAATGCTAACCATTTAAGATTATTTCTAATCTTAAATATAATGCAAATTTTTCTGATGTATTGATAACACTATGTCTCTGTATTATTGGACTAAGCACCTTGAGTACTAGTTCCAATGTCTTACATTTTAGATATGTCTTATGTCACATGCATGATATCGAATATAGTCACTAGCAGCTTGTTGCTACACGCAGTAATTCCTGTTTTGAATGATGACTTCTGAATAATACTGAATAATGTTTTGTATTACTACATAAACACTTTGTAACTGGCCAGTGAGTGCCAATAATTATTCAAATTCGATGATACACTAGTGTAGTGTATCATTATGACATTATGACATTATGACAGCTGCCACCCATTCCATATCAAACAATCCCTACCCTACAGCTTAGGTCTTCATGGCAAACAATCTGCTCCAGTCCTGAATCCCTGAACCATTACACCAACAACCTGAAAACAGCTTTCGCATCCTGTAACTACCCTCCCGACCTGGTACAGAAGCAAATAACCAGAGCCACTTCCTCATCCCCTCAAACCCAGAACCTCCCACAGAAGAACCCCAAAAGTGCCCCACTTGTGACAGGATACTTTCCGGGACTGGATCAGACTCTGGATGTGGCTCTCCAGCAGGGATATGACTTCGTCAAATCCTGCCCTGAAATGAGATCCATCCTTCATGAAATCCTCCCTACTCCACCAAGAGTATCTTTCCGCCGTCCACCTAACCTTCGTAACCTCCTGGTTCATCCCCATGAATTCCCCAAACCACCTTCCCTACGCTCTGGCTCCTACGCTTGTAACTGCCCCCAGTGTAAAACCTGTCCCCTGCACCTCCCACCACCACCTACTCCAGTCCTGTAACGATCAAAGGCAGAGCCACATGTGAAAGCACCCACGTGATTTACCAACTGACCTGCCTACACTGTAAAGCCTTCTATGTGGGAATGACCAGCAACAAACTGTCCATTCGCATGAACGGACATAGGCAGACAGTGTTTGTTGGTAATGAGGATCACCCTGTGGCTAAATATGCCTTGGTGCACGGCCAGCACATCTTGGCACAGTGTTACACCGTCCAGGTGACCTGGATACTTCCCACTGACACCAACCTATCAGAACTCCGGAGATGGGAACTTGCCCTTCAATGTATCCTCTCTTCCCGTTACCTACCAGGCCTCAACCTCCACTAATTTCAAATTGCCGCCCCCCGTACGTCACTTGTCACTCAACAACATCTTTGGCTCTGTACTTCAGCCTCGACTGACATCTCTGCCCAAACTGTTTGCCCTTACATATGTCTGCCTGTGTCTGTATATGTGCGGAAGGATATGTGTGTGTGCGCGAGTGTATACCTGTCCCATTTTCCCTTTATGGTAAGTCTTGCCACTCCCAGGATTGGAATGACTCCTTACCCTCTCCCTTAAAACCCACATCCTTTCGTCTTTCCCTCTCCTTTCCTCTTTCCTGATGAAGCTACTGTGAGTTGCAAAAGCTTGAAATTTTGTGTATGTGTTTGTGTGTTTTTTATTGTGTCTATCTACCAGCACTTTCCCGTTTGGTAAGTCACAGAATCTTTGTTTTTAATATATATATATATATATATATATATATATATATATATATATATATATATATATACACTCTGTGACTGCAGACTTAATAAACTAAATAGGTTATAGAGAAATTTATTGCTTATGGGAAGTCCAACTGACTCACCATCGTTGCCAAATTTTTACCCTCCCCCCCAGTGGAGGGTTATGTAAGAGATCCATGACTAAGGAATTTATTGCTAGCGCAATCAAGCAGATGTAATTTCAATGGATTGCTCACACACTGCCTGCGATTTGTATACTACAATATAATTGCAGACCAGAGAGCAGTTCCGTCAGCAGTAGTAGTTGTAGCTCCGGCAGCAGTAGGGGTAGTAGCTCGCAGTCAGGCGGTTGGGTCGGACGTGGAGAGCGATGGCTGTACATGAAAGCAGCTGCGTGTATATGTAATTTGTAACAACTGATTTTTGTACTATTGTTATATCAAGTTCCATGTAAATGTTCTTAAAAAGTCTTTTAATAATAATCTTTCTTATAAAATTAACTTTTGACAATCATTCATCTGAATTTAAAGATTTTACTAATTTCTCCTATCCATGGTCATTCCGATTATCATAAAGAAAAATCAGTTCTTTCTTTTTATACATGTCAAACCTAGTGGATAACATTGCACTGGGCTGTGCCAGAAAAATTTCTTATAGGAGCAGATATATACACGTTATCCGGCGACTTCATTGAGGTGAGAATTTTCAATCTATTCAGAATGATTTTTTCAGTGCCATGACACAGCATTGCTTACGTCCAGATTTACCAGTTTAGATTCACGGTCAGTTAAATGTTGAAAGGTTATATATGAGTCACAATTTTATTGAGGGGTTAGTCACATTTTATTATTCCGAGCTTATGGAAGTAAACTGTTGGGAGATTACAAAGTAAATGATCCTTATCTTCCTTATCCTATGGCGACATTCTTACCACTACGTCCATCTCAATTTGTCCATGGATCCAGGGCGAAGCTGTGCTTGTTTGATAAACCGTATCAAGGACATGATGGTATTACCCTAGCACTCTTCTTTTTCTCTCTTGTTGTGGTGATACCTTTATCGGTCAGATCAACTTTAGAGGTAGGAGCAGGTTTTTAGCTTGAGGGGGCCCAGCTGGTCCATGGTTCAGCTTTAGCTGATCAAAGCGTGCAATTGAAGTATGATTCGGTAACTGAATTTCAGCATTCACCGCGAAATTGGTGCTGTGATCTAGCTGTGTTTGTGTGGCTTTTCAGTTCTTTCCTGCTAATGCTTTTTAAAATTACAAACAAGTACAAGTAAGTAAATGATCCTTATCTTCCTTATCCTATGGTAATGTTCTTATCACTATACATGTCTCATATAGTCCATGGACCTCAGGGTGAAGATGAGCTTGTTTCTTAAACCATAGCGAGGATGTAATGATAGCACCATATCTTTCTTCTTTTTCTGTTTTGTTGTGGTGACACCTTTATCCATCAGAGCAACTTTAGAGGCAGGAGCAGGCGGCGCTGACTCAGCGAGCTCAACCAGTCTGTGAAACAGGTTTAGCTGATCAAAGTGTACTATTGTGGTACGATCCGGTAACTGAATTTCGGCATTCAGAGGGAGGTGATGCGGATTAGAATACCAAGAAGTGAACTATTTAGTTCGTCCTTTTTTTTCTATGGGATTTCGGAGCAATACCAGGTTTATATTGAGGGAGTGTAGTGCCTTTGTTGCTGTGTTGTAGTTGTTTTTGTGTGGCTTTTCAGTTCTTTCCTGTTAATGCATTTTTTAAATACAAACATGTAAGTAAATGACTCGTATCTTCTTTATCCTATGATGACATTCTTACCACTACGCACGTGTCATTTAGTCCATGGACCTCAGGGCATAGGGGTACTTGTTCCTTAAAAAATAGCGGCTAAGTGACGACATCACCATATCTTTCATCATTTTCTGGGTTTTTTTTGTGACTGAAAGGGTATCTGCACAGGAATTAAATATCGCTAGAGATATGGTCCCCGCAACTACACAGGGCACGACTAGATCACTAATTGCGAATATGGAGAACAGCAATGAAATCTTTCTTATGCATAATTGTTATCCGATAATGCGTACCACGGAACATTTTTTCAGTGAGGAAAACGTGACAGGGAATAGAGGAGAGGATGCCCAAGGTAACGATAGACAGGAAAAGTTAGCGCCAAGTGACAGTGTGATAGGCCGAGCGGGAAGAAACTCTAATGAAATTTTCGATTTTAAGCATTTTATATCTGTACGAAAATTTCAACACTACAAAGACGAGGGAGACAAGGGACAATTTGATTTATCACTACCTCCTCACTGGCCTCTGATGTACAAACTGGACAAGCACGAAATAATGGTGAGCAGAGACTTTGAGAGTTCAGGGTTCCATAGTCTGGCAAAGTTTTTCAAAAACATGACCAAGAAAAATCAGTATTTGGACGATCCATGCACACCGGCTGAGATCATAACGTTATGTTACATGAAGTGCCAATTTCCTACCAGCAAATACTCGTCGGCCGATGTGGCAGTGATGTAGAAGGGTTCAAAGGTATCCTAAGACAGTTGGAGTTCACTTTCAAGGAGCAGCAGGCCCGAGAAAAACGTAGGCAGAGAGACGTGCAAGGTAAAAGAAAGGAGAACAACTGAGGGAATAATAGAGGCCATAATTGGCAAAACATTGTAAATCGTGCGCCTCCAAATACAAGGACCAGAGTGATCGTAGTGGGAATAATGGACAATGGAGGAACTATGGCAGAGAATATAGGCAACAAAAAGACTGGAGATGGGAGCCACAAAATAATGGCGCATCATGGGGTGACAATAGAGAAACTTGTCAATGGTCAGATCAAGAATGGGGTGTAATGAATAGCAACAGGCATCGGGAACACTCAGTTGAAATTAGACCACCCAACCCTGGGAGAATGCAGCAAAATAGCGTAGAATAAGGAGGAAGAATGAAAGTGAGTTGGTATGGCGAAAGTAAAGTATTGTATATAGTTAGGAATTAAGTATTACACTGAAGGTATCTGTAGATGTACCAAATTTTCTATAATATTATCATGTTAAAAGAGGTACTACAGTACATAAAAGGGCGGGATGTCTTGGGTAAGAAAATTAGGGTAAGTTTCTTGTGTGGACCATAAATATGTGCACAGCAAGCTGAGTGTACAATTTTAGAAAGTGTTTAGAGTTTAAGATGTGCTCTCTGTCCATGAAGGAATAAAGTCAAATTGAGAAACGTGTGGTACTGTAAAAATGTTGTAAAGATGTGTGAATAGATAAAAAATTGTTAACCATTTGGTGTAGAACGTATTAGGAGAGAACGTCAGAAAAGATTTAGAAATGAGTGTCTATTTTACATGTTAAGCAATAGGATAATAAATGAGTGACTTGCTAATAGGTTTTCCGGTGCACGCAGGTGTGCCTTCCAAGTATGATTTGTCTCCATTCAGAGAAACGGGAGATCAATAGGTGGCCAGCTCCACGTGTCTATATGAGAGCTCACCGTTATTTGTATGGGACAGTTGTATTTATGCTGTACAAAGAGATGGAATAGTTGTGTACATGGTGGCCAGTTCTGCGGAATTCCGTATGAGTGCACCAAAATAATATTTGTGTGTTAGAGGAATATGAAATAGAAGTGTAATAAGGGGATATAGACACGCAAAAGGTAATAAAGGAAAAGTGCGAAGCTGTACGTTCAAAGCACATGTCACACAGGTTAATACGTAAGGACATGCAGTCATGTTAATGAGCAGTAATTCTATATAACGTACTAAAATCTTTATATTTCCAGATACCATTCATAAAATGTAACTTTATTAAGATAAAAAGAAGAGACCACCAGAGAACGGTAACAGCAGCAGATCTGCAAAAGGGGGACAGCGACAATGAAGGTAGTATAGAGGAAGACCATGAGAAAAGGCACGTAAAAATATGATTAAAGAAGCTAGCAGCAATTTTTACTAAACTTGCTATGGAGTTAACAATTGTCCGCAGGAAACAAACCAAAGCATGAAATGAAGAAGAGGCCCACCTAATCATTCATCTGTGTATGTTTGTGTGTGTGCGAACGTGCACTTTATTGTTCACAGATATTCACGACGACAGCCACGACGGAACCAAGATCCATGAGATCGAATGATCTTGTGATACCCACGACAGTGTAGTAGTTAGACTAGTACAAAAATCCTACTGGCCAGTAATTAACAGTAGTGTAACAAATAGTTAACAAGTAATTTGCAATTATTAACATTGGATCTGGTGATGAGTATAATGCTACTACGATTGTATGACAATTAATGAACATGTATTTTTTTTATATGTATACAGGTGCCGACAGATATTTAATAATTACAGTACAAAGGTTGGGGTGTGTTCTCTTATTAGTACCATTAACTTTTTATATGAAAAAATTATAAAAATAATAATAGTAAATACGTGTCTTGGCTAACAATACAAATAAAACAGAAATAAATGTAAAGGTAAATATCCTCACTAATGACGGCATCTTAAAATTTTATATTTCATAAATGTCCGTAAATTGTGTTATGTATTGTATAGTAATTGTTGTAAATCGGAAACTAATTGTGGGCGTTAGTGAGCACAGGATTCGCAAAAAACTTTGCGAGACACACAGGCAACAACATGATGTGCGGATGGAACGGGAGGCTAGAGGGACGCCGTATGTAAACCAAAGCCCAGTTGCGGACGTGGGCAAACAGATGGGCTATTGATGGGCGATCTGAAGCTCTCTGGCGGCAGACAATGACGGCGCAGGTAACAGGCAGCAACCGCAACAAAAAATGGTTCAAATGGCTCTGAGCACTATGGGACTTAACATCGAAGGTCATCAGTCCCCTGGAACGTAGAACTACTTAAAGCTAACTAACCTAAGGACATCATACACATCCATGCCCGAAGCAGGATTCGAACCTGCGACCGTAGCGGTCGCGCGGTTCCAGGCTGAAGCGCCTAGAACCGCTCGGCCACGCCGGCCGGCAACCGCAACAGTCCTGTTCGTTTGGGGCAACATGGCTATTTACACGGCCATTGATGATTTGTCTCCACTGTTGTACTACATGATGGAGATGAGATAAGCCAATTATACACATAATACAGTCAAGTAAGCCTACAGCAACTGATAATAGCTGTACGGAACTGTCAACTGTGTTTGCTTTCTTCTGCAGTCCTCCGCCATCTTCTGCACTCACCTGCCATTGACTTTTGAGGAATTTGAGTCGCACACAACGACTCAAGTTCCATGTATAGGGTCACCAAACAGCTAACCTACCTGTCCACAATTACTGATATCTTTATCCAAAATACAATAGTTATATCAAGATAAAGAAGCGATATGAAGAACAGAAGAGTAGGAACACATAGTAAAAGAAGAAACATGAAGAAATGAAGACTAGGCACAATTACACTTCTCTTAGCCGACGCAGAAGAATTCTAGGTGACCTATAACGATCTTGCCTGACTGTACCTCCCTCATATTATGTGCAAATTCGACGAAAACCTGGCTGTTTCAAATCATACACCCACTTATCTGGCTGTATAATCTGAGGATTCTTCCGCATCATCAATTCTGCGAGAGACTGATAACCTGACGAGATCAACAATCGGCTGACGGTCCCAAGACTGACTTGTAAAGGCAACATGTCCGATCTCGAACAATCTTCGTGTCCTAACTTCATAAAACTGGATCTTCGATCCCCACACACAAATGAAGACGAAAGTGTGTCGTGAAATCCGAATCAGTGTGTGACTCTTGATAAAAAAGGTAGTGAACACTGAACAGTTACACCCACAAACTAACAGTTTCCGATATCTACCATTTGTGTAAACGTTTTGTACTTATTTTCCAGGTTAGTCTTAAGAAAATATTTGTGTATGTATTAATGTAAAATATTGTTTGACATTCTCTTTGATAATGACGCGATGTCCTTCACGGTTTTTGTATATCTGCGTATTTCCAGAATTTTATTTGTGTAAGTATTTGTGTAAAATTATTGCTTGTCATTTCTTTGTTAATGATACTATGGGTTGTTAATGGCTTTATGTATTACATTTAACACACTGTGATCAAACACATTAGATAAATTGGTGGTCAGTCCGAACTCTTA
Organism: Schistocerca americana; assembly: GCF_021461395.2. Taxonomy (NCBI): domain Eukaryota; kingdom Metazoa; phylum Arthropoda; class Insecta; order Orthoptera; family Acrididae; genus Schistocerca; species Schistocerca americana. The sequence continues at coordinate 144,137,752 of NC_060129.1, read as the reverse complement.
TTACAAATATTAATTGTCACAGTAAATGTAAATGCAGTCATCAAAGAACACTTTAGACCAGGGGCGGGCAAACGTTGCACGCGGCTCATGAGCGCACAGCGCTGCACGTGTGCTGCTCGCGTGCAGCCGTCGAATGGGGCAGTGGCGACAGCCGGCAGGTTGAGTCGGTGTAGTGGCAGGCTAAGCTGGGGGCGTTGAAGCGAAGCGACCACTACGTAGTGAACGTTGTATTTCAAGAAACAGAAAATGCAGAGTGAATCAAGGAAACGCAGAAGTGGAGATTTGCTATCTTTTAAAAAGTAATGGGAGAATCATTTTTTCTTTGTGCAGAAACGTGAAAATTCGAAATGTTTAATATGTGGCAGTATTCTCGCTGGTCAGCGGAAGTTTAGTATTGAAGGCCGTTATAATAAATATCACAAGGACGAGTAAAGTTTATTGTCGGATTCTGAGTGGATGGGGAAATTGAATGAGCTTAAGAAGAGCGACCTGACGATACTAGGTGAATCTGACGTAAGTTGCTTTTGCCACAAGAGATCTGCGACTTTCTTTCGTTGTGTCTCTCTTCTAACTGATTTAACATTTTATGGAACGACAACAATGATAGCCCGGTGGTACGTGCAAGTTATAAGATAGCGCTTAATATGGCGAGACCTGAGAAACCACTTGCTGAAGGTGAATTTATAAAGGAGTGCATCAATGACGCTGCTGATATACTTTGCCCACTGAATAAAAATCATTTTCGAGCTATCACTCTCTCGACAGACTGTAAGTCGTCGAATAAGTGCCATGGCAGGTGACATTTACCGTCAATTAAGGAGTGCAGTGCAGAAGTTTATTGCATTTTCCATCGCACTTGATGAGTCCATGTATATTTCAGACACCACTCAATTATTTATTTATGTCTGCGGCTGGGACACTGCTCTGCACATAGAGGATTTTTTAGATATGACATCTTTAAAAAGCAAGACTACCGGCCCAGACATCCTAAAAGCCGTTGAAGAAGCTGACGATTCAACTGGATTAAACTGGGAACGTTTGGTGTCAGTGAAAACAGACGGAGCACCTGCAATGAAAGGGGAACAAATGGGATTTTTTGGACTACTATGAAAAAAGCCTCAGCGTACAGAAGAGTCATTGTACAGCACCATCTGCATTTTGCACCAAGAAGTACCCTGTGCAAAAGCAGCAAAACTGGAGTACGTCAAGCAAGTGGTTATTCAGGTAGTTAATTATTAGAGATACGACGGTATTACACATAGTTTCACACATATTTAGCTGAAATTGGAGAATAGTTCGGTGACATACAGTACCACAGTGAAGGCCGCTGGCTTAGCCTCGGTAACGTACTCCACAGATTTTCTGAGCTGAGAATACCAATAAATCAGTTTTTAAACGACAAGGGAAGGTACGATCCCAAGTTAGAAGATCCAGAGTGGATAACAACCTTACGTTTTTAGTGGACATTACCGTCCACGTGAATGCGTTGAACACAAGTTTGCATGGAGAAAATCATCTACTTTGTGAAATGACTGAAAAGGTGCAAGCTTTCACTAGCAAGCCTGAGTTGTGGGAACAACAGCTCTCGTCAGGGAACGCACTGCATTTCCCTACTCTGTCTACTGCGCGAGAATAGAATCGCAAGGAATATGTTTCCGTACTTGGTGCAATAAATGAGGAATTTCTGAAGCAATTGGGGGACTATCATATTTATCCCAAGCTTTAGAATGATTCTCGAGACCATTTGCTGTTTCTGTAGATGATATTCATCCCAATTTGCAAATAGAATTAATAGATCAAAAAATAGTTCAAATGGCTCTGAGCACTATGGGACTCAACATCTGAGGTCACAAGTCCCCTAGATTTTAGAACTACTTAAACCTAACTAACCTAAGGACATCACACACATCCATGCCCGAGACAGGATTCGAACCTGTGACCAGAGCGATCACGCGGTTCCAGACTGAAGCGCCTAGAACCGCTCAGCCACATCGGCCGGCAATTAATAGATCTACAGTGTAATTCTCGTCTGAGACACAAGTTCGTTTTGGCAAGACATGTAATAGACTCCATTGTGAAGGAGGAGGAGGAGATTAGCGTTTAACGTCCCGTCGACAACGAGGTCATTAGAGACGGAGCGCAAGCTCGGCTGAGGGAAGGATGGGGAAGGAAATCGGCCGTGCCCTTTCAAAGGAACCATCCCGGCATTTGCCTGAAGCGATTTAGAGAAATCACGGAAAACCTAAATCAGGATGGCCGAAGACGGGATTGAACCGTCGTCCTCCCGAATGCGAGTCCAGTGTGCTAGCCACTGCGCCACCTCGCTCGGTCCATTGTGAAGCCGCGAAGATAATGTCAATGTTTGCTTCGACATACGTATGTGAGAGATTTTTGAAAATTAATAAGTCTCGGTTAGGAGCAAACATCAGTGATGAAAATTTGAGTAACTGTTTGCGTTTGTCTGTATGTAGAAATTTTGTTCCAGACATTAAACGTATTGTAAACTCCACCTGTGATAAATAAAACGTATCGTAGGTAATAGGTACTCTTTCAAAGCATGATTTCTTTCAAGCATTCCTACAAACGGTATGCCTTATAAAGCAAGCTAGGAAACAAAACGCATTACAGAGGAAGGAGCGGAGAGACGGTATGGTGGGGATGGGAGAGAAGCGGGTGGCCAGCTTGCCCCTGCGTGCGAGCAGAACACCTGTTAACTGCACGCGTGCAATTGCACCGCACACCTGTAGGATTCCTGCCCTCCCCTGCTTTAGAACATAAGATTTTGGAAATGTTTAAAGAGTATACACGTTAGGGTAACACTAGACTTGGTCAATCAGTTGGTAAAATGATGTTTTTTGTGATGTAAACCAAGAGCATAAATATGACCGACTAAAAATTACGCAGAATGTTTCATAGAATTTTATATATTTGGATAATGAACAGTAGATAACCTCTTGAATAATTGACGTAACTGCTTGTCTTGCATATTAATGGGTAAATGAAGCACATGTAATTTGCCGGATGACCACTTTGAAAAGATTAGGATACTTTAATATATCTTGCCTCAACCTATGTCTTAGGGGTGGATGAATGACAGAGAGCGTGGGCCTTAAGTCTAAAGAAAGATGGGAACTGCCATTTTTAAAAGAGCATTAAAATTTTTGGAATGTTAGATAATTTCTTTTGATGTTGTGTATTCTAATTGTCACGTCTCGGAAAAGTGTCCCAAACATAAATGGCAGACAGATTATAATAAACATGTAATAAGTAAACTTATGGTAATAAACCCAACAACGAAGGCAGAATGACTTTAGAAGAACATATCATGATTCTAGTGTTCCTCTGCCCTCGTATTTGATACATTGTGGTATGGGAAAACTTAACCAAAACATAAGATAAGCAGAGCTCAAAAGCTGCAGGGAGTGAAAGCTTAGACCCCAATGAGGTTACAGTTTCAAACACAATTTAATTTTATTAAACATTAAAAAACACTTATTCACTGGTATACATATATACAGAGTGAGTCACCTAACATTACCGCTGGATATATTTCGTAAACCACATCAAATACTGACGAATCGATTCCACAGACCGAACGTGAGGAGAGGGGCTAGTGTAATTGGTTAATACAAACCATAAAAAAATGCACGGAAGTATGTTTCTTAACACAAACCTACGTTTTTTTTAAATGGAACCCCGTTAGTTTTGTTAGCACATCTGAACATATAAACAAATACGTAATCAGTGCCGTTTGTTGTATTGTAAAATGTTAATTACATCCGGAGATATTGTAACCTAAAGTTGACGCTTGAGTACCACTCCTCCGTTGTTCGATCGTGTGTATCGGAGAGCACCGAATTACGTAGGGATCCAAAGGGAACGGTGATGGACCTTAGGTACAGAAGAGACTGGAACAGCACATTACGTCCACATGTTAACACCTTTTTATTGGTATTTTTCACTGACGCACCATGAGGGGTGAGGTACACGTTCGATGGGCGTTTCGTAGGACGTGGAGGACGTATAAATTGGCCATCCCGTTCTCCTGATCTTACACCTCTGGACTTCTTTCTGTGGGGTACGTTAAAGGAGAATGTGTACCGTGATGTGCCTACAACCCCAGAGGATATGAAACAACGTATTGTGGCAGCATGCGGCGACATTACACCACATGTACTGCGGCGTGTACGACATTCATTATGCCAGAGATTGCAATTGTATGCAGCAAATGATGGCCACCACATTGAACATCTATTGGCCTGACATGTCGGGACACACTCTATTCCACTCCGTAATTGAAAACAGAAACCACGTGTGTACGTGTACCTCACCCCTCATGGTAATGTACATGTGCGTCAGTGAAAAAGACCAATAAAAAGGTGTTAGCATGTGGATGTAATGTGCTGTTCCAGTCTCTTCTGTACCTAAGGTCCATCACCGTTCCCTTTGGATTCGGTGCTCTCCGATACACACGATCGAACAGCGGAGGAGTGGTACTCAAGCGTCAACTTTGGGTTACAATATCTCCGGATATAATTAACATTTTGCAATGCAACAAACGGCACTGATTACGTATTTGTTTATATGTTCAGATGTGCTAACAAAACTAACGGGGTTCCATTTAAACAAACGTAGGTTTGTGTTAAAAACATACTTCCGTGCATTTTTTTATGGTTTGTATTAACCAATTACACTGGCCCCTCTCCTCACGTTCGGTCTGTGGAATCGATTCGTCAGTATTTGATGTGGTTTACGAAATATATCCAGCGGTAACGTTAGGTGACTCACCCTGTATATCACAAAACACAATAAATTTTTTTTAAATTCCAGGCCTGAAGGGCCGCTGAACATTCACAACTGTAATGTCAGAATGACAACCTTAAGATTCAACATAAGGAGATAATTACGGTCTGAAGGACCCAACACCTTTGATAATACAATATGTTACTGAAAGGAACGACTTTAATCATTTGGCCAGATGGGCCAATCAAATATCAGCACAAATGCTGTTTTGATAATGCTACAAGAATGCAAAACCAACAGTTAATTTACTTCGTCCAAAGGAGCAGTAAAGACCAAAAGACAAATTCATATACCAAAGGTTTTTTAATGAAACAAAGTAACAAGATAAAATTAATAACCAAAAGGGGTAGTGACGTCGCCACTCGGCCTGAAGGGCATGAATATCAGTAGCAATAAATATTTGAGAATGGTTGAAGTTAGTGAGTTAGCACTTAAAACCAGCCTGTGCTCCTCACCACTAGAAAAAATTTACAATCAGCTGTGCAAGGACTGCCTGCTTTAGCGATTTGGCACAGACCAGCAGAACAACTAGAAACTTCACCAACGTGGCGAATCGTCCACATAGGGCGTGACAGCAACTCTCTATACCACATAAAATAAAAATTACTAAACATTGAAACGCATGGTTCAAAATATAACGCCTATCTAGGCAGGAACTGTTAAAGACGCCCACTGGCCTTCGTAAATCTTCGACTTCGTAAATGTGACGACCAGTACCAAATAATAATACCACTCAACAAATTTTAAAATACAAAATCGTTATTGCACTTGGGTCAGAATAAAATTTCAACCACAGATAATATTTTAGGTTCAGTTATTAACCCAGATAGTCCTGAATTATTTTTTTTTTTTCAAAATTGATTTATTTCTTATCTACATTCATTCACAAGGTTGTAAGGAAGAAAGTAAAAACATTTTTGAGTATTTATTTTTATTTAGTGTTTCCAAAAATGGGCGTCCTTCCAGAAGGACGTCAGGACAATAAGGGAACATGTTTTTAAAGTATATGAGATTGCACAATTGACTTGTTTTGGTTTTTATACTTTCAAATAAACATAAATAAATTTGAATTATGGGCTAAAACAGCTAATAAATACAAAAAAACAAAGAAAATAACCTATACACATATTTTATGCACTAGTATGATAAGACAAAAAGCAACAAACGTGAAGTGGTTGTCACATTTTAGGCACATAGAAGTAGTTTTTTTGTGGCAACTTCGACATTTCAGCTGCTTCTTCTTTTTTGTTATCTCGTCCGTTGGTAATTCAGCAACATAATGTTTTCTTCCATCAAATCTAGAATCTAGTTTTGCCCTCTTACTAGGACGTCCTCTGCTGGTAGTGACTCTTTTGTTACTTTCAAGATTTGCAGTGACAATTCGATGACTAAATGTCAGATTATCTATGGGTTCTTCGTTGTGCTTGTAAAGATCCCAGGCATTTTGCTCTGCAATGTCTATAAAATGTGCAATGATCGGGAAATACCACTTTTTCCCTCTTATGGAGCATCAGCGTCAGCTCGATCTATGCCTCCCATATGAGTATTGTAGGAGTGTAATAAGTTAGGTTGAAGCACGCTAATCCTTTTCTTTTGTTCCCTGGAAAATCTTGCTGTAGAGCGTAGTGGTTGCACTCTGTCAAAGTTGGTGGCTACAGTAACAACATTGTTGTCATTCCAACGTACAATGGAAATCCCAGATGCTGAGTCAGAAAAAATTTCATATGATCCTCTATTTTCTTTTATCATTTTATCTGCAGATGATAGAATACAATTCTTAACTCTGTTTCCTCTTATTGTTCCTGATGCTTCCAAGCCCCTCTCTTTTAGGTCATGTAGCGCAGTAGCATTGAGCTGACTTGCTGGTAATTTATGTACACTTGGATTTTCTTCAGCACCCAAATCTTCACCTGTTACGTCATCAGTTGCATTTTGAGGAGGTGTAATGTTACATTCACACCAGTATTAGGTATTTCCTCATCTTTTGATTCTAGCATGTCCAAAAGTTCCATCAGTGTACATCGTTTTCTGTGAATACAAAATGACAACACATTACCCTGACGTCCTTCTGGAAGGACGGTTGAAAACATAATTGAATTACAACTGACGAAAACTTTCAATAATAATATAAACCCATAAATAATATAGGTTAATTCTTTAAGATATTATATGACAAGTTTCAGAATTATTGACGCAATATGAAAGAAAATATACATACCCATCGACGACAAGGTCGGTCAGTTCGTCCATGGTAAAACTGGCCCTATTTTCAAGACACAGTTTCTCACTCACTATGAACGACAGCGTCAAATTGACTGTCGCAGCGCGCAACTGACTCTGCCTACTTCATATAACAATGTGTCACAGTCCGTTGTAACAATGCGTTATTCGCAAAAATAAATAATTTCAACAATGAGTGATGCCGTCCTTCCAGAAGGACGTCAGGGTTATCTGGGTTAAGGCACAGAGAGTTAACACTCTTTTCTAGTGATAGTTACACTTGACAATATAACAGCAGGTCACTGAATCGGGATTTCGGGCACGCCTGAGCCTACTAAAATTGTGAAACACCCGACGACGCGGGCAGAAATTGAGTGAGACACATGAAGTCAAGAAATTCTCACCGTTAGTCCAGAAGGCAGACAGGCATTCGGCGACAGGTTGCAACCAGCACCAACTCGAGTTATGTCGATCGACCCAGTTCCGCCATAGCAACGCGGACACGTCGCGTCAACAGTTGCCACGCCGAGCTTCCTTATCACACAGCCCGTCACTGCCGCCGTCCCGCGTACACACGTTCGTAGCAGTCACGTGCGTTCACAGGAAGTTATACCACCTTTCCCGCAACATTGCGCTGCCACACAACCGGAAACTAAACTCCCCGTCTCACTCCGGCAGCAGCACTCGATACTCTCGTCGTCAGCAGGTCTCTCCCCAGAACGCGGTGCCCCCAGAAATTTAAAAGCAAACGGACCAATCGCGGCAGAGCAAAGCCAAGGCTCCAGAAGACGACACACCACACCTAGGCAAAGATGAAGATGATACGGGGTTGGGTTGGGTTGTTTGGGGAAGGAGACCAGACAGCAAGGTCATCGGTCTCATCGGATTAGGGAAAGATGGGGAAGGAGAGTGCTTAGAAAATGTAGCCCATCAACAAAGGAGGTGGCTTACAAAACACTCGTTCGACCTATACTTGAGTATTGCTCATCAGTGTGGGATCCGTACCAGATCGGTCTGACGGAGGAGATAGAGAAGATCCAAAGAAGAGCGGCGCGTTTCGTCACAGGGTTATTTGGTAACCGTGATAGCGTTACGGAGATGTTTAATAAACTCAAGTGGCAGACTCTGCAAGAGAGGCGCTCTGCATCGCGGTGTAGCTTGCTCGCCAGGTTTCGAGAGGGTGCGTTTCTGGATGAGGTATCGAATATATTGCTTCCCCCTACTTATACCTCCCGAGGAGATCACGAATGTAAAATTAGAGAGATTCGAGCGCGCACGGAGGCTTTCAGACAGTCGTTCTTCCCGCGAACCATACGCGACTGGAACAGGAAAGGGAGGTAATGACAGTGGCACGTAAAGTGCCCTCCGCCACACACCGTTGGGTGGCTTGCGGAGTATCAATGTAGATGTAGATGTAGATGTAGAAGTCGGCCGTGCCCTTTGAAAGGAACCATCCTGGCATTTGCCTGGAGCGAGTTAGGGAAATCACGGAAAACCTATATCAGGATGGCCGGACGCGGGATTGAACCGTCGTCCTCCCGAATGTGAGTCCAGTGTCTAACCACTGCGCCACCTGGCTCGGTGAAGATGATACGGTTCAGTATTCTTATTACTTCGCTTGAACAGACAATTGATGGTCATATGATTTTATACTGGATAAGATAATACTGTAAGAATTACCCAATCCTATAATTTCGCACCTTACAAGCACTCATCCACATACTTTGCTGTGATCTACAAATACAATTAGGTATCATGTGATAGGTTGTACATCCTATATATGAATATATAAAGCAAACTAACATTGTCACGTACGTCTTGTAAATAATTGTTAATTCTTATTGCATGAAAGGTGATGGAGTGTCTTTATTATAAAAACAGCGTAATGAATCATTGCCCACACTAGTAGGGGTTGGAACACCAGTGGAAATGAAACTGCTGGCGGAACTGAAGTCCTGGGTGGAAGGCCAACACAGGTGTGACGGTCCTGCTTAAACACAGGAAATAGCATGACGGATGTCATAGCACCTAAGCGCTGGAGCACAATAGAGTCGCGATCGGCCAGTGTTGTAGCTGAACCTGAAGGAAAATCTTGGACCCAGGTGAGAGGAATGAAGAAGCGGCACCTCGGAAACCACACAGATGGGTTATTTCCAAGGATTTTTACTCAGAAGCATGCCATTGTACGAGTATAGGTTTTTCCTGGCAAACTTTCAGCGCTGGACGACAAAAGACTAAAATATGTTTGGTCGGCGTTTGGAAGAATCTGTAGAGCGGGAGAATATTCCGTGGTTTCGGGAATATGATTCGTTTTCGGAATAACAATGGTGGGGAGCTGAGCTTTGCTGGGGAGCCAGCAGTAGAGAGACATGGTCTTCCGTTCTGAATGTCCGTGCGTGACGGTCACTCGGTATCAGCTTTGTTGATACAGACAGACTTCCTGTTTCCTGTATTGTTTATAGTTATAACAGTTAAGCACTGTACTGTTGGGAACCTATACGATTGTAGACTTCACCTCTGGGTTGGAAGTCGTAGTTGAGTATGCAGCATTCAGTAATTGAATGCACTTCCTCTGCCTATACTTATGTTGAGACATTATCTGAACTCTGTGTTTGGGGCTGCGAGTTGGTGCTTCTTGTTTGTAGAACACAGAGAGGAGAAGACAGTATTATAGTATAGCCTTCTGCCGTCCTATTACTTGAAAGAGTTTATTTGTGGCTGGAGTTCTTCTAACACAGCAGACAAGTACGAGAACCATCACTTTGATGCACCGGATGCAGCCGGTGATATCGCAAATTTCTTCAGCTTATTTTTCCACTGATATTCCACACCACCATAGATCATCTTTGAAAGTAGTGTCTTCCAGTGTTCGGTATGTGGATGATGTCAGTCATTTTGTGTTATTGATATTAGACCGCACATCATAATAAGGGGCAAAGTTTGGCAATTGATTAGTAATTTTGCTTAGGAAATGTAAACTTTGTAATATAAAGGTTTTTTTAAGCTACAATAAATATATAAGCAGGGACAACGTTTACCATTTTGTAGGATTAGTTGCCTTCATCATTTATGTTTAGGTTGTAACTTATATGTTAAAGTCCATTAAGAGATCCTGAGATCTGATTCAGGGAGTAGTGAGACAGGGCCAAATCTTCATTTTAGAGTTTATTATTTTTCGTTGCGCACGTTTATTTTACACCTGCCTGGAGTAGAATCTTGGAATATTATGGCTGCACCATCCCGCTCTTGATCAAACTGTGAGGTGAAATGACTAGTGTGTGCGTTCAAGGGCCAAATGAAAAAGTTTGTGTGGAATCTTCACCAGATGGCCGGCCGGTGTGGCCGAGCGGTTCTAGGTGCTACAGTCTGGAACCACGCAACTGCTACGGTCGCAGGTTTGGATCCTGCCTCGGGCATGGATGTGTGTGATGTTCTTAGTTAGGTTTAAGTAGTTCTAAGTTCTAGAGGGCTGATGACCGCAGCAGTTAAGTCCCATAGTGCTCAGAGCCATTTGAACCATTTTTTTCACCAGTTGGTGCCCTTCTCAGTCTTCTGAGCACCTAATACTTCATGCCTATAGGGAAGCTGAGCAGTCTGATGCCTTTTTTCTGACGTCCACATAGCTGAAAGGCTGGTGGCATGCCTCTTTGATCAGTTGTGGCCCTGGTCGCCATCAGAAGTTATCAGTTTGTGGATGTTGCCTCCATCGCTGCAGCCTGTTCTGACCCCCCACCCGCCACCCCACCCCAGCTCGAACCCGTCACCTGCTGTGGAGGCACCCATGTAATATCAGCTGTCCCCGACATGGGGCGTCCTGAGGTTCCAGTTTCGAGTCCATTGTTGCCACCTGCTGTTCCAGTTGGGCCACCTCCACCAGCCCCCTTGCCTCAGCCATCATTGCCAGTGGGTTCAGCCAAGACTTCCGTGCACTGAGACCTGCACTGGGTAATGGCAGCCTCCTCCGCAGTGCTGTCATTCGGCGGTGGCAGGCCCACTACCCTTGGACATGCCTCCACGCGTTGTGGTCCTATCATCTTGTGCCTGCTTGGCACATTTTTCTGCTCCTGCTGTTGGAACTGACTGTTGCAACTTCAGATCCAATGGATGTGTCTCTCATCAGGTCTCTGGCATCTCCTCTGTTGTGTGGGCACCCTCTCACATCATGGAGATGTGTGCTATACCCCGCTGCTAGTGTGTGTGAAGTTGAGTGTACCAAGTGTAGAGTCACTGTGTGTGTGTGTGTGTGTGTGTGTGTGTGTGTCTGTGTGTGTGTGGGTACTTAAATCAAGCGCCAATAGCAATACCATGGGCCAGCCACCAGAGGCCGACTGTAGGAGACATGCACGTGGCACAGTCTCCGCTGTGCTGTCTACTGGGGACTAACCCCTATATACACACACTATGTTCTTTTACTTTTTTCTGCTCACGTCAGTTGACCTGTGTATCGCTTATCTTGCACCTTCTGTATGATTCTTTTGTCTTGTTACGTGTGAAATCATGAGAAGCTTATTTCTGATATTGTTCAGAGTATTACGAATAAAACCAGATTCGTGTTACTTGTATCGATTTCGTCTATTACTTTATTACTACATTCTCAAGCAGTTTTACCAGTCTTCACATATTTTCGGTATACAGGAACAACCGACAGATCCACTTCAATGCCCTAAGATAAAGTATCAGAGGAATTTGCAACATTTGGTGAATTCAAAGGATTACGTTCCATGATTATCGTATCTGGCACACTATCATCAGAATTGAGACTGCTGGCATTTTCAAATGGTGGCATTCTTTTCATACTAAATACTCATTTTCGTACATGTCTTAGCCTGTGTTGTGTTCTATAAGTGACATTGTTTTCGTCAGGTGCATCTGAATCACAGGAGTCAACTTCAGAGTCAGAGTCTTCCAAAAACATCTCTGTCATCTGGATAATTTATCTGCTTCACATGTTAGACGCATTTGAATGCATATTTCCAGCTATTGCACCCTAAAAAACCAGCCTGACTTAGAGATCAACATAGGCTAGGACTTCCTTGCCGAATATAATTAATGAAAATAGTTGTAAAAAGGGTAGCAATCTATCTTCACAAATCAGCGAACAACCAAGAAACAAAGCTAAAAATTAATGTAACATAATGAATTAAATAAAAATTGCTACTGTGTAAAGTACACAACTATGTACAGAAAATGTATTTCGAGGGCGTAGTAGTTTACAAAGACACAAAACGACACTAAAACGAACTCAAACCATACTTAAAAGTAAATAACATTGTAGCTGCGATTTTTATGAGCATAGTTACTCACTCCCAATTTCTCTAAGCAAACTCACTAAGACATAACTTAAGCTTTAGTGAATTCAAGTAACTTAAAATGTCACGTAAAAGAACTTACAAAGAATGTGTTGGATTATCTGCTTGTGAGGCACAATAATGCGAGTTCAGGAACATCAATCTGTAAGGCAGGTGAATACGTGCTCTTACCTCCACCATCCATCTGAAAGGTGGTGTGGGTCTGGAATGGAAGCAAGTTTTGTTCAGTAAATTGGCATGACGAAGCACGTGACCTTCACTACACTATGACTAAATTTCAAATGAGACCCTCTTTGGCTGGATAGAATTGTAGCGCATTTTTCGGTGTCTCTAGTGGAACAAAAGTGAATATAGCTGCCTTTAAGGTGGGTGTTCCATTGTAGGTGTTAAACGAACATTTGTACGTGGAGTGAGAATTATAAAAGTGTACATACCTTTCAGCACGGACATGGTGGCACCAGTTGGGAAATTGTGTGAAAATATATTACAGCTACTTTTCAAAGTACTTACTTCAGTTGGCTAGTGAACCTGGATTTGATGAACAGAACAAACTTGGAGTAGACCAATGGTCAACTTTACACAGTGTTTTCTACACCTTTTTTTGACTGAGCTACAGTGTATGTCACCCAAGACCATGGAGGGACTTGTGGAACATACAAGGGCATGTGAACGCAAGTAGAGAAAGCATAAGGAAGCCCCATGTTAACACTCATACATCTCCCTTTGACAATGGCACACCAAATGTTTTCTTTTCTATCCTCTGTGCCATTGTTTAGCATATTTCTTCCATTTTTTGATGTCTTTAGTTCCTACCTTGCACATTAACAACTGTCAATATTACGGTAGCATTGTGAGTATGCAGGTTAGTGTCAGGCTATCTGTTACCTAGTGATTCAGCATCTAAACAGCATGGGATATTCACATTTATTGGGAAGATTAGCTGGAAGTGCAGTGCATCTGTTCAGTAGTTGACATACAGCGGACCATGCGAACTACTCAAGTGCACAGATGTTTTGTTGGCATGATGCAAGACATTGAATAAGTTTTAAGACTTGTTCCAGTGACTTTAGCGGCACAATATTTTGTAGTGGAAAGTGTAACTAGCATTGTGAGATAACTTAAATGAGACTATTTCGAAGAAAGACAATCTTCTCACAAAATCCTGCTGGATAAATGCAGAACAAAGTTATTGAAAGTAAACTGTTCTACATTTTTGTTGGCTGTTTAGTTTTCCTGCACTGGGACGTCGACAATAATGAAAGGGACAGTATGCCTCATACGGAGGCAATACAGTTAATATTTTTTCCATTTGAGAAACAAATGAATCAATGTTAACATCAAGTACACTGTCATTTACTGTACACTGCTCAGGTGTGCTTTTGAACATTTCTGTATCAACAACCAAACTCTGTAAAACACTGAAGTAAATGGCAAAGGATGCCTTGCTTTGTACTAAATGCAGAGGAGAGAGAGAAGAATGACCATTATTCTCTCTATGTATGCTGTAATTATTCTAATCTTGTCTCTTATGTAGCGGTTCGTACTATATTCCCATAATGCTCATTCAATGTCAGTTTTCAATTTTTTTAAATTTTCTTTTGAAAGATATTTGTATATCTTCAGGCATCTGTCATTTCAGGTTCTTTTTTTTAGCATTCTTGTGACACTTTCTTGCAGAACAAACAAACCTGTGACTATTTACCCTGCCCTTTTTTTCTAAATGTTTAATATACCTCATTAAGTCTATTTCATGTGTTGTTAACAACATAGCAATATTCCAAAAAATATGCAAAACAGGTATAAACACTTTCCCCAGATCCTACATATGAACCAAAGTCTGCCACCCTCTTTATCTACAACTGAGCATATACCATCATTCCATTTTACATCCCCACAAACAGTTACACCTAGGTATTTCTGTGAGTTGACTGATTTCAGTTGACACTAACCGATTCAAATAGGATACTACGTTAAACATTTTGCGAAGTGCACAGCATTTCTCATCATTTAACATGACTGTCAATCTCTGCACCACTTTTAATTCTTATTAAGATATGAATAATTGTGGGTGTTTTTTATCACACAGCACTTCTATACAGGTAACTCATCGACAAAAATGCTCACATTCTTTTTATTGCCTGCCAGGTCATTAATATATAATATGAACACCAAGGGTACAGACAGACTTGCACGGTGTACACCAACTTCTTTTGATGATCCTCCATCCAAGGTAAGATGCTGCTTCTTCCTGATGCAGAAAGCCTCATTACAGTCACAAATTACATTTAATGTCAGTGAGTCAAACCCTTCACCCTTTTTAGAAGTCAAGTTAAGAAATACTGCATCCACATGGCTGCCCTGACTAATGGCTTTTCATATGAAAAAAGCATGAGATGGAATATACATGCTTGATGAATTCAGAATCCTTGCTGGTTGTCATAGATGTGGCCCTTCTGTTCAAGATGCTCTTTCAATGATTATATCAACACATGTCAAAATTATATTTAATGTCCTATTTTGTTTCTTTGTTGAAGCTTCAGAGCACAAAATAGCTGATGCCATAAGAATTACCCACTGCTGTCATAACGATGTACCAAGTGTATATTGCCCATAAATAACCCAAATCATCTGTACTAAAACTACTGTGCAACCACTTTTGAATGAAAACTTCTCATGAAGACCTCAAACTGGCTGATGACTTACTGTGTGAATGACATTAGTAGTGCAGCTTTATTGAGGCACTGAAGTAAGAAAGGCTCATTGTCTGCAGCTGCCATTACGAGCATCAATACAGAATAGCTTATCTTTTACAAAAATTGAGAAAAATATATTTTGCTTTAACATTCAGTTAAACTCGGAGAAACTGTATAATATCAGTCAGCAAAGATATCTACATTGCTGCTGACCAATGCTTACAGTAAGTCACTTTTCACACGTTCAGACCTCTGTTCAGTTAGAATTATTAAGTTGATTTATGGGCCAGAGAAGCAAAATTTTATTTACTATGCATCTATGATTTTCACTACCGCCTCACCTGCTTGATTCTGCCTGATGTGTGCCACATTTCGTGTGCAGAATTAAGAAATTGTTGCGCTCGCGAGTGTAAATCCCTGTCCTGACTCAAGCACAGTTTCAGTTTTTTGGACAATTGTATTTTGATGAAGAAATGTATTCATGACAATATTATGAAGATAGAGATTTTATTCCTTGCAAGTACAATCTTTTATTTCCCTGTGTATTACTGCTTCTGGCCACTTCTCAAAATGTTTTATGGTAAACAAATCGGTCTTGAAACTTAATGGTAGATTAAAACTGTGTGCCAGGCAGACTTGAATTTGGGATATTTGCATTTCATGGACAAGTGCTGCACTGACTGCGGTGCGCAAACAGGACTCATAACTCGTCCTCACTGTTTTACTTTTGCCAGTACCTAGTCTCCTACCTTCCAAACCTCACAGAAGCTCTCCTAAGAAACTGGCAGAACTAAAGCTGTGAGGGCAGGCCATGAGTCGTGCTTGGGCAGCTCACCTCTTACCCAAAGGCAAAGGCTCTGAGTTCGTATGTCAGTCTGACACACAGTTTCAATTTGTCAGTGAGTTTCATATAACAGAGTGCAGAGTGAAAATTTCATTTTAAAATCAATCTTTAGGTTATACTCCATTGTAGACTGTTTAACTATCCCAAAATTCAGATACTAAATTTCTTAACTTTCCATGAGAGCTACGTTGCAGGTTGTAATATGGGCTGTGGTTACTATTTGGTAGTCAGTGGCAATCTCCAAGAGAGACAAGGTTCTATTGTTGTTGGTTGGTTGATTGATTTGGGAGAGGGAATCAAACAGCAAAGTCATTGCTCCCATCGGATTAGGAAAGGATGGGGAAGGAAGTTGGCATTTCCTGAAGCAATTTAAGGATATCCCAGAAAATCTAATCACGATGGCTGGATGCGGTTTTGAAGTCCAGAGTGCTAACCACTGCACCACATCACTTGATGTTCTATTGTTATCTTATCTGTTTTAGATAATTACGAATTTCTGTCTATGTGCATAGTAATCTTCTAAAATATTACAAGCATTATTGGTTTTTATTCCTTCAGAGTCGATGACCATTCATGTCTCTTGTGACATATGTAGTTTTGTAATCCTCCCATCAGATGTACATTTCATCTGAGCCCTAATTGGGCAAACTGCCAGCTGGGGCAGTGAGGGTGCCATTAGCAATACCGCCTGCCCAGCTAGGGTTGCTATTCAGGTTGCATGGTGGATCCTCAGGTACAGTACTGACATGACACCAGGCTGAGGGAAATTCACTGAAGATCTAAGTAAGGAAAATGTGGAAAGTGGGAACATTTGCTGTTACATTCTGTAACATGAGATTGGTATAATTACCTGACAGATATTAATATGTTTTCATAATAGTAACTTTGCACCCATGTGAGGATCTTTCAATTTTACGTTATTGCCCACTTCTCCTTTATGAAATGTACACTGGTTATATGATTCCATACAATAAGAATAAGGTGTGAGTTTAATATTGCAAGTAATGTAGTATTATAATTAGATACAGAAATTATTGCACCATCTGCATTGTAGAGATAAGTAAATTTAGTCCGTGCAGATGCATTCCAACTATATAGCTTACGTGGCAGTAATCTGGGTATGATGCAGTTTACACTAGTTTAACATGTTCCGACCTCTACCTGTCAGTAACCAAATTATGTAGAGGTCTGGTCAAACAACTTATGGGGATACAGCTAGATTAACTTCTTTGAGAATCTCTGATATATTGCCATTTGTATGTTGAAAACAATTGGGTGTGTATCTGTCAAAATATTGGCAGTTGTCAAAGATACCATATGGCTGGATTACAGTGAGTTGTTTGACATCGCACACTGGGAGGACAGAAAACTGGAATTTATTGGTAATGAAGCGAGTGTTTTCAAATTTTGAGTTCTGTAAAGGTTTGTCATTGGGTGTAGTTCAGACTGCTTTATCAAAAGGAAGGTTACTTACATTAGATAGAGATGTTTCCTGTTGTCAAGCCCATAGAGGTGTTACCAGTGCACTTATACGTACTACATAATGGCGGGTAGAAATGAATGATGATCAATTTCTTTTATTCTGTATATTAAAAATAATGATAAGATATACAGCAAAGTTTTACTTGTTTTACTGCAGATGTCCGTGAGACTTCAAGCTTCATGTCAGCAAATCAACAATTTGCTGGTGGCCATTCTCACTGGCTAGATGACGAGGGATGGCTCCACTGTCATCCCTGGCCCATTTGTTGGCTCCTGCCTCCAGCAATGCAGCTGCTGCCTCAATATGACCACAGTATGCTGCCCAGTGCAGCGGTGTCCTCCCCAAATTACCCCTGGCGTTAGGGTCTGCAGAATATGATGTCAGTAGCCTAATCACAGCTGCATGGCCAGCAACTGCAACTGCATGAAGAGGCGTGTTCTGCCTTATATTCCTGATCCCTACCTCGGCACCACTCTCCAGTAGAGACCTCACCGCCTCTACGTGTCCACCCATTCCTGCCCACTGCAGGGCAGTCCTCTTCTCCTCATCCCAAGCATTCACGTCTGCCCCTGCTGCCACCAGTGCCTGCAGCTCTTGCACTGCACCCGCCCGAGCTGACTCAATCAGCTTCCTTCCTTTCTCTTCTGGAGGAAGACTCCTGCACAAAACATCAAGATTATTACACTTTACCATAAATACACATGCCAAATGAAGGAAAATGTCATGGAAGTGAATCTGTGAGCAGTTTTGAATACCCATCTGTCCAATGACAAATCAAATACCTCCCTTCCATAACACATAAAAATCCAAAAGTCAGTGTAGAAGATACAAACAGATAACAGTGTCCCTTCGTCAAAGTGTTCATTTACTTGCCATTAAAACTTTCTAAATTCCACCTAAAAACTAATTCACTCTCATATTTTGTCAGAATTCATTACAAACAGTGAGTTACTTTCACCTCAGAAAGCTGCTTATAACGAACTTTAATACATTGAAACATACAATTAACACATGAAAAACAAACTCTCTATATGCAGGAGCCCCTACTGACATTTAAGAAGGAAAAACATGAAAGCAATCATGTGTATTTAAAGAACTTTTTCTTAGCTGACAGCGAAAAGTTCAGCCAAGTTATTTGCAAATTTTATGACACAATGTCACCAAATAGAGAAAGTAATTGCTTCACATGAGATTCGTTAGTCAAAATATTTCAGGTGTAAGAATAACCCTAAGTCAATTTTTCCCACCTGCCCTCTTCCTGTAAACTAACATTGGCTTCCTGAACACTCTGGATACCTGACACCACTGGTGTCTCTTGCCCAGTTGCTGCATTTGCACTAATGCCTGGCCAGACAAAGCTCTGTTTCATCAGAGCTACAGATGCATGGCCCCCAGGGAGTCTGAGATCATGAGAATGGAAAGGTACAAGAAGGAAGGGGGCTGATAGACCTTTTGGGCTGTGATAGATCTTTGAGCATATTCCATCATATTTTACACTCAGAGCTTACCACAGGAAGTAAATGGACGTTGATGAGTCCTGAGGGGACCAGTTTAAGTCTGTGTAATCGTCTTGGGTGATAGCTAGAGCACTGTAATTTAGTGGCTCGGTGGTGGTGCAGGAATGGCTAAGGCAATCTGCCACAATATTATTGACGCTGGTGACAAGCCAGATTTCTGTAGGGAATTGCTCAATGTACACTTGTAGTCTAAAGTGTTGGGGGAGACCTGATTTAAATCTTTCCTACAAAAGCTGATGGTGAGTTAGCACTGATCATTACAGACCGTAAAGATGCATCCCTCAACTGAGAGTTGGAAATACTAAATGGTTTCATAGACAGCAAGAAACTTTTATCTGTGTGCAGCCCACCAGCGTTGTGCATCAGAAATCTTGGAAGAGCTTCCAGATGTTGCCCATGTGTTACTGGAGGATGACTTGAATAACACTTTGCCTTTTATCTACAATAATTGCCAGGAGGGTGGGTGGGACAAACTGTGGCATTGGTTAGGTCCTATTTTGTCTTTTCAAAGCTCTTGATCATGCCCTGTGTCCAAGAGACTGCTTTATGACTTTTCTTCTTATCAGTATGAAGTGCATTACTAAGAGGCTCTTTAGTACTGGTGGCATCCTTGAAGTGGTGTCAGAAAAAGCTGACCATTCTGATTAAACACCAGAGTCCTTTGTAAGTGGTAGGCTGTGGGAAGTTCGCTACTGCCTGTACTTTCTTGGGGAGAGGTGGGAAACAGCAGTTGAGACTACTTGTATGAGAAATTCAACCTCGTTTGCCCCAAAAACACATTTTTTAGTGTTGGCTACTACCACTGCTTTCTGTTGGTGAGAAAAACTTCATGGGCTTGTTGGCAGTGTTCTTGCTGTCTCTGCGGTAGATGGCTAATGGCTCTGAGCACTATGGGACTTAACATCAGAGGTCATCAGTCCCCTAGAACTTAGAACTACTTAAACCTAACTAACCTAAGGACATCACACACATCTATGGCCAAAGCAGGATTCGAACCTGCGACCGTAGCAGTCGCGCGGTTCCAGACTGAAGCGCCTAGAACCACTCGGCCACACCGGCTGGCGTGGGGTAGATGAATATATCATCTAAGTATACAAAAGGATCTAGTGCACCGCACAAGATGTTGTCTAAAAATTGCTGCCAAGTTTGTACAGTACTGCAGAGGATGAATGTCAACTGTGCTATTGAACAGGTCAAGAGGCACAATTATGGTTATTAGTTCAATGTCCTCTGAGGCGACCGGGCCTTGGATGCAGTTTTTGACGCAGTTTATCTTACTGAAGGTAGTTGCTTCCAAGGTGCTGCATAGGAGTGGAATGGTGCAGATGTTGAGCTTATGATAACTGCCACACAGGCACCAGGAACCGCTCAGGCCAAATGGCTTTTGGAAGGGCAAAGCATGCTGTTGATGAGCTGCTCTTCAAACTCATTCTGTGCAATTTTGCAAGAAGCTCAGCATATGGGTCTGAATATGCCAGGTGCATCACAGCGAAACATATAACAGAATGGGCACTGCAGCAGATGGACCTGCCGAAGGTGCTGTCAACTAAATAACACTTTGCTATGTTGGCCAGTAGACAGTAATGGCCAAGAAAATCGGTGCCCAGAATGGGGTCCACAACATCTTTGCTACTATGAAGTTCCACAGGAGTTCAAGATGAAGGCAGAAGTTGAGCGACCAGGTACGTACGTCATAAGTAGTAATGGTCGAGTTGTTGGCACTGGTAATTAGAATGGGAGTGACAGGCCCTGGATTGGGAGTAGTTTGTGAGGAAAGGGGGAAAGGTCACAGCCAGTGAAATGAAACTTGGGGTTGATTTTTATGAAAATAATCCTGTCTTTAGTCCAGGGATCTAACTATTACAACATACATGAACCGATTGCTAATTTAAATGACCACATAAGATATCACTGAGGCAATGTTCAGTATCTTACAGTTTCTAAAAATATTAACTTGAGCTCATGCGTGGGACCTGGTATGCCAGGGACAGATGAGAGATGCACTCGCTAGTGTTCATTCCTTACACACGACTCACACAAACAAAGGAGAGATATTTTGGTTACTATACAAAACAAAATTAAAACTAAAGAATGAATTTGTCTGGCAGTGAAGGGAACCAGCACAGTCAGAAAGGAATTTGTCTTTGGGCACACTTGTTGGTGAAAGGGTGCCAAAACATCCAGGTGCGTGAATTGTAAAATAGGTCAACTAGTACTTCCAGCACTCAGTATCACATCACTGCACTAATAATCACTTCACATGCTTAGTACTCCAGCACCAATACTGGAAGGATGTGCCAGGTATCTGGTGTTACATTTTTCTAGTACTGAACCTTCCAAAAGATCATAACTCAAACAGCGTGATTGTAGAATTACTTCCGCTTGCTGGGCTTCGAGTAACTATGATAACTGACTCTCAATATCAAGCTTTACCATTGAAGCTAACGCCATTGAGGCATGATGGCTAAGGTAAACCACGTGTCATTGTGCAGGCAGAGTTGTTGTGAGTGCTGCTGGGAGACATTTCCTTATAGAAGTGGGAACAAAGACAGTTAAGAGTGCATGGCTCCAGGTCGAGGTCAAAAAGCTACCTGCAGCAAAAGTTATTAGTACAGATGCTGGAGAAAAGCTGTGGTACATTAACTGACAGGAGCTGCTGATGTCTGGCAGGTGCAGCGCATCATTGGCTGTAGTCAGTGGGGTTGAATGAAAGAAGTCACCACAATGGAACACCACTATATAGTTGCTCAAATCATCACCAAACCCCCTCCATGTGCCCACCCTCATGGTCAAGGTCTCTAACGCACTCTTTTGCGGTGATTCCTCAACCTGGGGGTAAGCTGGTTCAAATCCTGATTGTGGAAAAACTTTTCACTCCCAGTATTTGGACAGCAAGGGAAGAAGAGGTAGTGGTGTTAAGTTCTTGATCACCAGAATTTGTGCCAGTGGCTAGGGTCAAATACCAAAACTATCTGCAGTGTCTCATGTGACACTATGATAGTGAACCACCCATCAGATGGGGATGTCAAGTTTGACAGTGCCCTTTGTGCTATCTGTGAGTACTAGACTCTGTTCTGGCAATGTGTTTTATCCTCTCTCTTCTCGTAACATCATCATCAGAATCATCATCATACAACACGCACACGCGCGCGCGTGCGGCCATGCCCGCGCACACAGACGCACACATACGTGTAGCATTAAAAATAAATAATAGAGTATGATGTAAACAAATAAACACAGAACCTGCATGTTTCACTCTTGGGTGGAAACTTGGCTAGAAGTTGTAAACAGTGTGAAACAAGACTCATCCAACTAATGACACAAAAAGTGGATTTGGCTTGTGTAGTGTGTGAGCAGAATGACAGAGGTGGGGGACCAGTTGTTTTGTAGGTTAGAGCATTCAGTGTCAGTAGTAATGGTGCAGTGGACCATGCATCATAGCATTTTCGCTACTGAACATTTTTTAAAAAGTAATGACTCCTTGATGACAGTTCAACGACTTTTCCATACACATTTCAATGTTCTGATAAATGGTTGAAAACCTGATTACAGCAGAATGTTGCACTGGGTTGCCTCTTGTTGCACAACCAAGTCATTCTTGAATCAGACATTACCTGGTCGTTCCCACATGGTGTACGTGCAGGAAAAGTCGATAGAGTAGAGAATCTGTTCTTCCGAGTCCTTGCTACTCTATTAGATGCCGCACTTCAACTCTGGGCTTTTCTCGTCGCTTGCTACAGCACATCCTGAAGGATGAGTTATGTTTTCATCCTTAGAAAATTATGATGGTGCAGAAGATTCATGATCTTGATTATGATGAACAGAGACAGTTTTGTGAGAGAACGCTTTATGTACTTGCTGCTCATGATGATGTGTTGATGATAAGCGATGAAGTGCAATTTCACAGACAGTTATGTAAACACACGAAACTGTCACTACTGGGCAGCAGACAACCCACAAGACGTGCATCGAAAGTCAGTGTGCAGCATGTGAAGTGTCCAAAGTGGGAATAGTTGAGCTTTATTTTTGTGAAGAAAGTTGTGTTAGTGTAACAGTGAATGCTGTACATTAAGTTGCAATGATACACAATTTCATGCATCCACAACAGGACAGTATAGGGATGAACATGGCAGACATGTGGTTCCAACAACACCCCCCATGGCTAATGATCCCTTTCGTAGTTTTTCAAGAAATGTTTCCCCAACATGAGGTCTCATGTTTAGTGAGCCACCACGCTCGCCAGATTTGTCAGTTTGTGACTTATTCTTATGGGTTACCTAAAAAGTAAAGTGTACTGTAACAAACCTCATACACTCAATGACGTGAAAGTTGCAATACGTTAAGAAACTCCTGCAGTTTCACTACATGTTGATGAAATTGATGGTGAGCTTCGAAGAAAGACTTTTAATGTGTATTTATAAAGAAGGCCGGTATCTGCCTGACGTTTTTACAACATGAAAAACGTGACAATTTATAGATTGGTTACATTACCAATTGTAGTGATGTGAGTACATTTTGTATGTGATGAAAATAGAGCCAGTTACACTAGTTTCAAATCCATGCATTCTTTTTGTGCCACCCCGTACTTTATTCCACTACTCCATCATTCTTCCACTACTCCATCATTCAGGTTTTATGGCTTTGGCACTGTGTTTTCCTGTTAAGGGCATTTCCATCACTGATGAGTGGTTCTGGAACTGCAACATAACATGTGGTTCTCTGCTTATGGAGCTCCCTTGGTGTTGCTTTGGTGCTGGCAGGGTTTGTGTGTGTGGCGCTCAGTTCTGCAATGACCTTTGCACCCTCTTATTTTTTCATCACAGTTCTCTTCAATGAGTGTCCACATGATGGACACACTGCACACATTTGTGGCCACATTGTGACTTAGCTTCTGCTGTAAGTGGTATAAATATTTGCTAGGTGACTCTTGAAACACTGAAAACTAACCATGGTTAACCAACATTTCAGTTCACTTATCTGTTATGTAATGAACTAACAACTACACAGAACAAGCTGTTCTGACAAGGACTGACACTTGTAATGTATTGAAAACATAGCACAGGTGCCATTTGTGGTCAAATATGAGGACAAAACCAGCAGGCCTGCCTAGCACCCGCATTTATGTTTAAGCACACATTTTGCATGATGTGCCAGTTTTTTTCGTCAAACTCCTCTGTTAATTATTGGAAAGTAACAGAATTAGCTGACTTAACGAAAACAAGTACAAGTGGACTGTGTGATATCACTTTGTAACGCATATGTGAAGTGCAGCAGCTTAATAAGCACACACTAAAATATAATTTTTTATCTAAATTCAAGGAATAATGATACTCTGAGTACAATAATGATGAATTATGGTTAATTGTCATGAAATATAGTATCCACTCAAAATCATGCACAAGGAAGGTAAGCAAGAGCTGAAACTCAGACTTAGAAAATTTAGACATCAAAATCTAATTTTAGATATTATTCAGCTTTATGTAAAAGTGCAGGACTTATGTAAACACCAAAATAAAATTTATATTTAAAAAGTTATAATGTTTTGTAAATTTATTACTGTGGAAAGGTATTTTGAATGTTTTGGCAATGATAACAGTATTATTTCAGCATGTTTATTATTATGAAGTGATTTTAATGATTTAAAAATCTAATTCTGTAACCTTTACTGGAGAACTACTACACTTGTAATTCTAAGCAATGCAGTTACTTTGTTAAACAATGCCTGTACTCATGCCTGGATCACTGTAAACTACCAAGGAATTGCGCCAACAGCTGAGGGAGACTAGAATTTTTCAAGTCTGTAGAGGTCAATGTTAAATTCATTTTCAGACATGAAATGTGTGCTAGTTTTTTATGCGAATATGAGGGCTGGTTAATAAAAACAGGTTGATTTTTGCCCTAGCTTCCGTTATAAGTTCCCTATCTGTACCATAACATTTGAAAAGGGCAAGTTTTTATGTATAATATCCACAAGCGGCAGCACTCTCATATCAATAGGCAGCTGTTATTTGCATTTTGCATACCAGATAGTGGAGGTGATATGAGAGGAGCAGTTCAGCACAATAAAATTCTATGTTCACTGAAACAAAAAGCTGCAACAAGTGTAGGTTGAAGATGCACTGCCTCATGCAACCGTGTTTAGGTAGTTAAAGGAATTCAAAGAGGGTCGAATTGTCCATGCTGAGGAAGGCAGGCCTGTTGTTTTGGCTTCTGCTGTGACATAAGTCAATGTCAACACAGCTGGTGTGACTGTCAGTGAGGATTGGCAGAGAACATTACACAACCTCAGTGAAGTGTTGAGAGTTTCATACGGCAGTGTTTTTACAATTATGCATTACCATCTCCATCTCCATATGACCCATACTGTGCCCATTGTGTGCCACATCTGTTGGCTCTCAAACAAAAGGCTGTACAAGTGGAGAGAAGCTGTAAGGTGCTGTGTCTCTTTTCTGATGGAGGAGGTGCATTTCTGCAATTGGATATCACCAGTGGAGAATCATGGCTGCATGATAATTATGTTAAAGAAAATGAGATAGCAAATTGTGTAAATCGCCTGGTTCTCCAACACCAAAAATGACAGAGTTGTTCCATCTGCAGGAAAGTGAAGTTGATCACATGTTTTGACTGTGGCGGAATGACTTACCAGAATGAAACTCCCCCTCATACTACGGCGACAGCAGCATAGTGCAAGTCAGTATTGGCTAAACTGAGGAAGCAAGGAAGTGACTAGAGCTTTCTCAGTGTCAGTGGCGACTTCGTCAGAACAGTGTGTGGCCTCACATTTCCCATCACTAAAGGCAAAGCTTTCTGGCATTCGATTTGAAAACTCTGAAGCAGTGCTCATAAAAAGTCAGATGACTCTCAAGGACCTGACAAAGAATACCTGCAGGACTGGCAGAGATGTTATAAAAAGTGAATTCAAGTAGGAGGGAAGTACTTCAAGAAAGATCATGTAAACATTGAAATAGAGTAATAAACATCTGTCAAAAAACAACAGTCTCAGTCTTTGTTGATCAGCCCTCATAAATAACAATTCTAAAGCAATCAAAAGTTTTGGCAACATTATTTTCATATGAGCAACAAAACAGGAATTGCCTGATAGTGCAGACAACCTGAGATTTCCTTTCAGGTACAGATAACTGCAGCAAAAGATATACACCTCAAATTGCTATCATCAAGAAACTGCAAGTTAAGCCTTGTTTGTTGACTGGGGTCCTTCTAGACTTCAAGACTCTTTTACCTACAAAGAAACAGTTTAGACATATGGTTCACATCCTCCTGATATGCTTTTTATGGA
This sequence comes from Schistocerca americana, assembly GCF_021461395.2. Taxonomy (NCBI): domain Eukaryota; kingdom Metazoa; phylum Arthropoda; class Insecta; order Orthoptera; family Acrididae; genus Schistocerca; species Schistocerca americana. The sequence continues at coordinate 144,111,586 of NC_060129.1, read as the reverse complement.
CTTTTTATTATAGGTGGGCAAATCATTTATGCATGTATCACTGTTCAAAGTACAATTTGAAATTTTTCCAATAGGGCCAGAAAATATTCTGAGTATGTAATATATGATTTCCAATATTATATTTCTTTACTATGGAAATAAAAACTTGGTAACAATTTATCTTCACAACCAACATTTATATGTCCACTGTTATAACCAATTCATAGAAAATACATACTAATGCATGGTTGGAACAAATTCATAGTTAAGAACTGTGTTTTGTTGAAGTAAGGTGTGGTGTTATATTTGATACATAATGGATCATGATATACACTTTGAAAGGGACTATAGACTCAAACAGGTTTTAGCACAAAGATAATGAAACAATTTTTGGAAACAGAAATAAAAGGTTGCTGTTGTAGGTGCGACAGGAAAATATACAGGTTGGAGATGAGGTGAATGTTAATAAGTGTGAAGATGATGATAATGGTATTCACGAAACTAGTGTGCTTACTCCTGTATCTAGTAGTGGACAGATGACCTATGACATAGTACCTGTTGATCAAGCAGACTTCCGAGAGTGTAACACCGAAACTGCACATAGTCCATGTTACCTTAGACCACAAATACAAAGAAGGGCAGAGTGTCTCAGGATTTTCATCACCAGTCACATGCAGAATCTGCTATAGTGCATACAAATGATTGTGCACAACAGAGTGAAATTCTATACCCATATCTTGAATGCTTGACTAAAATTGACTCTGTAGAACCATGGTATTCTTTGGTCTACTAATAATAGCTGGTTTATACACGGCACATGTGAAACTTCTGAGCAAATTTCAATCAGATGGATATTGCTTACCCATTTTTTGAGACAAAATGAGCTTTTCATGATTTTGTGGTGTTTTGGTGCACCTCTGGTCTGATGATAAAGTTACAAGAGAAGAAGGAAAAGCAGTTTCTGGATCAAAAACTGAACCTATATGGGCTGTGTTTAAAATGTTCATTGGTGCAGGTATTTTGTCTTGTATCTGTGAGCCTTACATTACCGTTTATGAGAACCTGTTTACCTCCAAGGGACAGTGCCCATTCCAGGTGTGCATTCGTTACAAAGCTGGACAGCACTAGATAAGCCACACGGGGTAGCCATGTTGTCTGATGCGCCTTGTTATGCTTCACTCGTCGGAGGTTCGAATCTTCCCTTGGGCATGGATGTGTGTCTTGTACTTAGCATAAGTTAGTTTAACTTAGATTAAATAATGTCTACGCTTAGGGACCGATGACCTCAGCAGTTTGGTCCCATAGAACTTACCACAAATTTCCACTAGATAAAAGTGTGCTCTGCAGTAGATTGTGAGACCAATTATCTCACATGTACAATTGTATATAGCAAAACCACGTGACAGAAGTGCAACCCTACTGATATTGGCTGCAGATTTCAATGCTGGGCCATCAGCAAGTGTCAGTGTGCAAACCATTCAATAAAACATGGGCTGTTGGAACCAAAGGCCCACTTGTGTACCCTTGATGTCTGCAAAACACAAAGCCTTACACCTTGCCTGGGCCTGTCAACACCACCATTGGATTGTTGATGATTGGAAATGTGTTAATTGGTCAGACAAGTCTCATTTCAAATTGCATTGAATAGATGGACAAGTATGGGTACGGAGACAACCTCATGAATCCATGGACCCTGCACATCAGCAGCAGACTGTTCAAGCTGGTAGAGGATCTGTAATGGTGTGGGGCGTGTGCAGTTATATGGAACCCATGATATGTCTAGATATGACTCTTACAGGTGACACGTACATAAGCATCCTGTCTGATCATCTGCATCCATTCATGTTGTGCATTCTGATGGACTTGGGCAAATTCCAGCAGGACAATGCGACATCCCAAACGTTCAGAGTTGCTGCAAAGTGGCTCCAGGAACACTCTTCTGAGTTTCTTCTCTTGTCCACCAAACTCCCCAAACATGAACATTATTCAGCATATCTCAGATGCCTTGTAACATGTTGTTCAGAAGGTATCTCCTCTCCCTTGTACTTTTTCGGAATTATGGAAAGTCCTGCAGGATTCATGGTGTCAGTTCCCTCCAGCATTACTTCAGACATTAGTCGAGTCCATGCCACGTCATGCTGCAGCACTTCTGCATGCTCACAAGGGCCCTACACGACATTATGGAGGTGTCTCAATTTCTTTGGCTCTTCAGTGTATATTTCTGAATCTGTATACTGTATTCATCTCTTGGTTTCCCTCTGCAATTTTTAACACCACACTTCCATCTAGTACTGATTTCTCAGAATGTGTTGTACCAACCGATTCCTTCTCTTAGTCAGGTTGTGCCACAAATTTATTTGCTCCCAATTCTGTTCAGTGTCTCCTCATTATCTATGTGATGTACACATCTAATCTTCAGTATTCATTTGGAACCCCACATTTTCAAAGCTTCTATTCCCTTCTTGTCTAAACTATTCACTGTCCATGTTTCACTTCCATACGTGGGTAAACTCCACGCAAATACTTTCAAAAAAGACCTCTTGACACTTAAATCTATACTTGGAGTTAACAGATTGCATCCTCTACTTCAGCAATCATCAGTTATTTTGCTTCCCAAATAGCAAAAATCATCTACTACTTTAAATGTCTCATTTCGGGATCTAATTCCATCAGCATTAACTGATTTAATTTGAACACATCCCATTATCCTCGTTTTGCTTTTGTCCATGTTCAGCTTATATCCTCCAGTTCATTCACCTGCTCAGACAAAAGCAGACATATGTCTGTATATGTGCGGATGGATATGGGTGTGTGTACAGGTGTATACCTGTCCCTTTTTCCCCCTAATGTAAGTCTTTCCACTCCCGGGATTGGAATGACTCCTTACCCTCTCCCTTAAAACCCACATCCTTTGATCTTTACCTCTCCTTCCCTCTTTCCTGATGAAGCAACCGTGGGTTGTGAAAGCTTGAAATTTGCGTGTGTGTGTTTTTATTGTGTCTATCTACCAGCGCTGTCTCGCTTGGTAAGTCACAGTATATATATATATATATATATATATATATATATATATATATATATATATATATAGTTCTTTCATACATGTCTTAAACAACAGACACCAATTTGATCCAACAGCCTTTATGAATTAAGACACACAGGGATTTGAACCCAGATCTCGTACTTACTAGGCAGATGCTCTGACCACTAAGCCATCTGGACACAGTGATCTCTGCAACTGCACAGACTACCCTAGCAAACCTCCCTTCAGACACAAATTCTCAATGTATCAATCATGGACTACCAATCAAGAGGGACACTACTATAGTAATGTGTGGATACTTTGAGAATTTGTGTCTGATGGGAGGCATGCTGGGTAGTCCAAGCAGTTGTGATAGTAATTGTGTCTGGATGGCTTAGTGGTCAGAGGGTCTGCCTAGTAAGCATTAGAACTGGGTTCGAATCTCAGTCCAGCACAGATTTTCAACTTTTCCTATTGATTTAAATCAATGCCCACTTGGTATGAATATAGATATATGGATGAAGAACATCACAAAAAGTTTACTCATAGTGTGGACACAGAATCAAATGCAAGATCTCTAGTGAATTTTTACAGTGTATTCAGTAATGAAAGTTTGATGGGAGAGGACGACGATGACAATTATTTTGATGGATTTGGCTTACATAAGTTAATGACTAATGTTGTAGCATATATAGATGAAGAGTTTACAACTAATGTTGATGCTACAGTCATGTACCTGGCGGGGGGGATTGCATTAGATGTTAACAGTAAAGAGAGTGAAAGGAATGTGTTAAATGGTTATGATGAGATTAGTGATTATCAGTAATGAGGATAGTGAAGATATTGTAATGATGTCGAGCAGAAAACAGGAAGTGAAATAGATTTGTATAAAGGATTAAGATGGTACAATATATGTAGAAGTTCGAGAGAGTGTTTTCGAGGGAGGTAGTTATGAGAACAGTGATGATAATTATGCCTACTTAGGCCAGAACTGTGACAAGAGAGGAATGTAAGAGTAAGATTTTACCAGTTGATATTATTGATTACAGGTAGTTGTTATGAAGATAAAAAAAAGAGTTTGATAAATGCATAAGGAATGAAATTTTAAAAGTTACTTGGAACCATTGTTATAATGAAAGTAGAGATGGTACAATGATAAATGCAGTGGAAAGGGTACGTGAAAGTTTGCATCCAGAATGGTGGGAAGAGACAAGAAACAATTCAGATAACTTAGAACATACTAATACTGCTGTGGGTACCATGCAACTAAGAGTAGAAAGACACACACAGATAAAGATGAAATAATAGATGCAGGCTTAGCAGAAATTGAGAAATATGTTTTGTATGATGAAGAAAATAAGGACGATAGTAAGAGACAAGGCAGTCCAGACATTCATATGGAAATTGATAAGTTGAGAGGGAATCAATTGAATTGGAATTCCAATTTCTGATGTGTATGAAAGTTAAGGGGTAGAACAAAGCACAAACAGATTTTGTTGAGTTGTCTGTGATGGGTATTTAGATTAAAATAGCAATGAGGAGTTATAGTGAAGTTGTGAGTAAGTAGATTCTACTGTCAGAATCAATAACCTAACATTTATCCAGGGATACTTTGTGACAGCTGATCCCAATGAGAAACTTATTTTGGGGATGAACTGAATAGAAAAAACTAAAGTACGATTTTGCAGGGCAGCCAAAGAGCTCAGTTTTAATGAACAGTAAAGTTGTATTTCTTCCCAAACAAAATTAATCATTATAAATGGGAATATAATTTATCAGATCAGGGGGGAGGTATAAAGTATACAGGGTGTTACAAAAAGGTACAGCCAAACTTTCAGGAAACAATCCTCACTCATTATGTACTGTACTTCCTCGATTCACCGTCAGTTGGCCCAATTGAAGGAAGGTAACGTTGAGTTCGGTGCTTGTGTTGACATGTGACACACTGCTCTACAGCACTAGCATCAAGCACATCAGTACGTAGCATCAACAGGTTAGTGTTCATCATGAACGTGGTTTTGCAGTCTTTGCAATGTTTACAAATGCGGAGTTGGTAGATGCCCATTTGATGTATGGATTAGCATGGAGCAATAGCCGTGGCGCGGTACGTTTGTATCGAGACAGATTTCCAGAACAAAGGTGTCCCGACAGGAAGACGTTCGAAGCAATTGATCGGCGTCTTTGGGACCACGGAACATTCCAGCCTATGATTCGCAACTGGGGAAGATCTATAATGATGAGTACACCTGCAATGGACGAGGCAATTCTTCGTGCAGTTGATGACAACCCTAATGTCAGCGTCAGAGAAGTTGCTGCTGTACAAGGCAACGTTGACCACTTCACTGTATGGAGAGTGCTACTGGAGAACCAGTTGTTTCCATACCATGTACAGCGTGTGCAGGCACTATCAGCAGCTGATTGGCCTCCATGGGTACACTTCTGCGAATGGTTCATCCAACAATGTGTCAATCCTCATTTCAGTGCAAATGTTCTCTTTATGGATGAGGCTTCATTCCAACGTGATCAAATTTTAAATTTTCATAATCAGCATGTGTGGGCTGACGAGAAACCGCACGCAATTGTGCAATCACGTCATCTACACAGATTTTCTGTGAACTTTTGGGCAGGCATTGTTGGTGATGTCTTGATTGGGCCCCATGTTCTTCCACCTACGCTCAATGGAGCACGTTATCACGATTTCATGTGGGATACTCTACCTGTGCTGCTAGAACATGTGCCTTTACAAGTACGACACAACATGTGGTTCATGCACGATGGAGCTCCTGCACATTTCAGTCGAAGTGTTCGTACACTTCTCAACAACAGATTCGGTGACCGATGGATTGGTAGAGGCGGACCAATTCCATAGCCTCCATGCTCCCCTGACCTCAACCATCTTGACTTTCATTTATGGGGGCATTTGAAAGCTCTTGTCTACACAACCCCGGTACCAAATGTAGAGATTCTTCGTGCTCGTATTGTGGACGGCTGTGATACAATACGCCATTCTCCAGGGCTGCATCAGCGCATCAGGGATTCCATGCGACAGAGGGTGGATGCATGTATCCTCGCTAACGGAGGACATTTTGAACATTTCCTGTAACAAAGTGTTTGAAGTCACGCTGGTACGTTCTGTTGCTGTGTGTTTCCATTCCATGATTAATGTGATTTGAAGAGAAGTAACAAAATGAGCTCTAACATGGAAAGTAAGCGTTTCCGAACACATGTCCACATAACATATTCTCTTTCTTTGTGTGTGAGGAATGTTTCCTGAAAGTTTGGCCATACCTTTTTGTAACACCCTGTATAGATGATAAAGGCTACACTGAAGAAGAGGAAAATAGTTTAAATGAGAGGGAAGATTGGGAATATTAACATTGTTGTATCCTTCTACTAGTGTGTGTGAGGGTGTTGAGTGAACAGTGTTGCAGTGTGTACACAAATCGACCACTAACTGCATCAGTGCTGGCCAGTCACTAGAGGCTGCCTAGAGGAAACATGCACATGGCAACGTCTCCACCATGGCATCTACTTGTGATTCATGCCTGTATATGCATGGAGCAGCACTAATTCACCCTCATTATGTTCTTTTATTTGCACCCAGTCACTTCAGTTTTTCTGTTTATGGCTTATGTTGCGGCTTCTGTATGATTCTTTTGTCTTGTCACATTAGAAGTCACAAGATGATTATTCCCATTATTGTTCAAAGGTTTATGAATAAAGCCACATTTCTGTTACTTCAATTGGTTTCATGTTTTACCTGGTTACTACAATCATAATTTTCAACTAATGATCAACTTCCATTGTGATTTGTGGCTGATGATCTCCATTCACGATTTCCAAATGCTAACATCATAGGTACTCTTTATATATCCTTTGCACTAAGGTATGTCATGGTCCTCCATCAACTCTGTTCCCCACTTGTTGTTATTCCCACATACGCCATGTGAGAAGCTCTGATACTAGTGTGTGAACATCATAAGTGGGAATATCAGTGACAATGAATGTTGGAGTCTGGATTGGAGACACACTCAGACAGTGTAATAGTTACGGTGACTGCTTGTGTTAAGCATGATAGCCAGGTTCAACTTCTATTTTGGCAGAAAATTTCAATATTTAGGGATTCAAAAAATCATTTGACTAGATATCAAATCACATTGGAACGCACCCATAGCAAGCCATAAGCTCACTCAGATGTTAACATTCACTGTTTGCCTCATTTTTCTGCTTAATGTTGCTTCAAGATGTGTTTCTGAGAAACTCCAATTAGTAATTCTCACAACATCTCGGTTTCCTGGAATGGCAGTGCACCAAAACCCTGCTTTCACAACAGTTTCCTTGAGGACTAAATTTTATGACACACAACCATGACAGAGAGCAGAAACTACATTGAAGAATCTCTGGGAAATAATACAGTTTCTATGGCACACTTCCCATATAATTGCATTTATGTGACTTTGAACTGAACATAGTTCTCACTGTTAATCCAGAAAAGGATGTACACCTCCTTCATGCACACCTGTTCAAAATTTTAAATGTCACCATATCATAACTCAAAAACATAAAATAAGATTTTTCCTCATAAAGAGGAAAAAACAGGAAATTCAATTTTACAGTAACATATTTAACACCAAAATAAGTAGCACTGTGAGCGTGGAAACAGCACAAGTGGAACTCACCTCATGCGAGAGACGATGGCATTGTCCGGCAGAGGAGTATGGCTGGGAGCTGTGAGTTGCGCATTGGTGACACGAGTCTGGCTGTGGTCCCTGTGGAACTGAGAGCTGGAGGTGGGGGTGCTCCCTGTAGTGGCCAGCATGCTGTGCATAGAGGCAGTGGGTGGGTGAGTGCTTTCACATGGGGGTCAGGAGGTTGCTTACTTCAGGCAGTACTGCATTGCGATTGGGTACAAATGTAATAGAACACATGCTGCCACCAAAAATGGTCTATCATTTAACATAAATTACTTACAGTCTCCACAGGTGTACCTTACTACAAACTAAACAACAAACTGTTCAAAATTATGCACAAAGTAAAGGTAAATATAAGTGCCAATAGTATTGCTGGACTAACAGGAGAATTACTGTACAGAACAGTTCTAATACATCACTAAAGCAATAATCACACAGAAATTATAAGAGCATTAATGAAGTTGTCTCACATCTGTAAATGTATTTAATGTAAGACTGATCATCAAATGTTGTTCAAATCATTTGTAGCTTGTGTGTCACAGACTAGGCTATAAGAGGACAGAGAAATGAACAGAACAGACATAAGGTTTTGAACATAGCAACAAAGGCAATTCAGAGAAGATGGCATTCCACAAGGGTGATGATTAATGACAGAATGGAGCTAAATCAGTGGCAAATTTAGCTGCCATTAAAAATATTAGTAACACCATAGAGAACTTCAAACAAAGCAGGAGAGCAGAGATTAGATACCTATTTCTAATCTAATCTAATCTAATCTAATCTACCATGCTGACAATTGTGTTAACCAGTACACACCATCCATGTCTGCACTGTAGAATGGAGTGTGCTAAAATAGAACTCACATTCAGGGCTACGGCTTAATAGAGAGGAGTCAGTGTGAAAGGAAGATCCAGCATCTTCTGTGAATGCCTGCAGCAGCTATTTGGTTATATTGATTCGTTTGTTTTCTTTTAGGGTGTGCATCAGGTGGGTTACAAGTTATCAGCTAGATCCTACTGCGCCTGTGCTTACAGCACCTTGTTTATGGGATGTCCTGGATACACAACTCCACTGTGGCCCATACACTTCTTGTTAGAGCCTGGTGTATTTCGTATGATGTGCCTTAAAAATTATATCAGATACCCCCTGTACTGTTTGGAGGTAATAAAATAATTTACTAAGGAAATTGTTGGCACATTGTTGTCATATACTGAGGAAGTAAAGCCAATTACACAACACCCAAAGTTGTACGATTCCGTACTGTGGCAGGCACACGATGTGGCAGGATGAAAGAAATGTCAGCTCTTAATTACAGACCAATACACTGCACTTCTAATTAGGTGTTTTTATCCAGTGCAATCATCAACATTAATGTGGCTGCTTGTGAAAGTTGGGACTGCCAGTTACTAGGCTTCTGACATATGAAGAGATCTGTCTGTCAGCTCTAAGATGTGGTTATGGCCACTGAATGTGTACTGTGGGACATGAATGTGGGAAAGCTGTGGGCCTAGTGATAAGCTTTATTACATGTAAAAGTTGTACTAGGTCAGCATTTATAGTTGGCAACATGAGAAATGGGACTCTGTAAATATGTTATTCCCTTCCCTCTCTCATGTTTGAGCATACTACAACGCCCCTGGTGCTAGTAAAGAGTGACATACTTTCTCAACTTCAACTTGTTTCTAATGCTGCCATTTATAGGTGTATCATTATCAACAGCAGTAAAGACACAAAACTACAGGAGGCTGCTTTTTGTAAAGAGGTTTACTGTGACCTTTAAATCGTGCAAAACAAGAACTGTGAACTCGCTTCTCTAGCTACAAACTGCTTCTGTCATTGTGTCTGTTTTTGTGTTGAGAAGCGCACCTTTGTAGCCCCAGCGTGAATGCTATCTTCTGGGTACACTGTAAACAATTCTTTGTTCAGAAGCTTGATGCCAAAATTTAAATAACAATGTGTTGTACACAAGGAATATAACTGAAGTGATGAAAAAATAAGAATGGATTTGTTTAAGATGAAAACAGGTTACGAAGCTACAAAAAACTATACATTTCCACGATCTTCTAGCTTACTTAACTCCAAATAGACGTTTAGAGAACCATTGAACCTGTTATGAAAAGGAAATGAAAGTATCGTTAGTTACTTCGGAATGACCATCGATGGTGCATATTACAGCACAGACAAATCTAATGAAAATCAGTGACAAACAGTTTAACACACACACACACACACACACACACACACACACACACCAAACAAAATGGGAATAAAAGAAGAATTGCTTGTCTTGTGCTTACCTGGTTTCTGCTGATGGCTCAGCGAGGAGCCTAGTTACTTCAATCACATCTTCAAGCTGGTTCCGCATTGCATCTGCCCAACACTGTGTGGCCAATACTTTGTGCGTGTGGGCCTTCACGAAAGCGATGGCGGCCGCAGTGAGGTTCTGACATGAGTATCTCACAGCGAGGACAGCCGCGGCCGCTGCGTTGTCGACGGCCAGCTGTGCAATCACCTGCTGCTCACACAAAGATTTCAGGGCTGACAAGCCGTATTTGTCTGCGACTGCCAGCAGTTTGGGGGCCATGTTGGGCAGCTTGGGGGCCTGGAGCGTATACATATAGGTCAGCATCTGCCTCAGCACTTCGCCTTCCACGTCTGGAATAGTGACTTGGCCACTGCTGGCCTCCAGCGTGTCGTGCTGGAACATGGCAGCCAACACGGGGCTCCTGGCAGACAGGACTGCCTTGTGCGCCATCAACCGTGTCTCCCCCGCGATCATCGTCACAATGGCGCCATCCTCTGCATCCAGAAGGGCACCCAGGTCCACGGCTGCAGTCTCAACATTGATAATGGGTGCCATTGCAGATGTTTCTGAAACATAGCATCACTGAGCAGCCCTTTTCCTTTACACAGCACTCTCAATATTTGTACATTGTACAGGCGGATGAAACAACAGTTGGTAAATACCTTATTGTGTGTAGCTGATCCCACAGATAATAGCTACAGATCTTCAACAACACAGCATTACTATTTACAGATCTTCAACAACACAGTATCACTATTTCCCTTGTTGTTTCAAAATACCCTCATTCTGCACATGCCTTCAGAATGGGTGAAGACTGTTTCTTCAGTTTCTAGCTACAGTGCTGTGTCACTGGATCTCGAAGTCTTTCAAGGTGTAGGTCTAGCACAATACCAACAAGGTCAAAAAGAGCTATTGAAGTGCTACAGTAGATGCCTTTATCTGATAATCTCCCCACAATAACATGTATTCTGACGTTTATGTTTATGGCTGAAGCTCCAAAACTGGAGTACAGCTTTTTGAGTTATCAACTGTTGTTCCATGATGTGTCACAATGCTTGTGACCTCAAGAAAATATTTAACATCAAATCCTAGATTTATTGTGTCATAGAATACATTTTAGGCTAATGATGTATCACAGAAAACAGAGTTTTCTCATCAGGATAAAGAGTTGACAGATGTTAAGGATGTATATTGTAACCTCCCCACCGCAATTTTTAAAAGAAAGAAAATATAGCAATACTTAATAGAAATGGGGGCCAAGTGTAACCTCCCCACAAAAATTTTAAAAGAAAATAACGATACTAATTAGAAATGCTGATGGACATGGCTCTATGCGTAACCTGCCTACAATCAAATGTACTGACAATGGCAATAAATGTGAAATTCGCAATCTGACTCAATTATAAATCCTTCAAAAAATTAAAGTCCATTCAGTGACAAGAAAATTCAATTAAACCGAAATATCGGTCTTTGGCCCTGTGTAAAAACAATCAGAATTAAAGTCTTACCTCAGAATAAATGGATGTCACATATCTGCTCTTGTTGTTGCGCACCAGTTGGAGGAACTGCATTGCAAATAATAATATTCTCCTTTTTTTTGTAATTCTAGTGAAATTTTTCTTCAAAAAGAAGTGGAATGAAATGGGAAGTGCAACGAGATCTTTAGTTCAAAAAAATTAAACTTTTGAAAAAATGCTTTTGAAATAAAAAATTATTATTGGGAGACTTGTTGGAGAATAATTACAATAAATGAAATTTTTCATTATCTAATGATTATATTAATTAACAGTATACCTTATTCCTCATCTTGACCATTGTTGCCGACCCCCTACATCACACAACCGCACTGGGCTGCTACTACTGACCGACCGCTCTGCATGACGACTACAGACTGAGTACTGCTCTCAACTAGACAGAGCTACAGACTCGCAACGACTGAACTGACTGCTACTCTGCATAGCGACAACTAACTCGCAAAGACTACTACTGACTGAGAACCGCTCGCAACACTCGCGCGGTCAAGCGCATACTCTCTGGTCACAGATGCTACAATGCCTCGCCATCGCTGCTGCGTTACATACGTGTTTCATAACCCTCCACTCGGGGGGCAAAAATTTGGCAGCGATGGTGAGTCATTTGGACTTGCCAAGCGCGGCAAAATTTTTCTTTAATTAACAAAATCCTACAACTTACAGAATATTTAAATGTTGTGCACACGCACTAAGTACAAAATATATCAGACAAGGACAAAATGTGAATACTAAACATAGTAGCAAATCAGAAAAAAGTATATACAAACTTTTTGACAGATAAAGTGCACAGGCACTGAAAATTCTTTAGCATATGCAGAACAAATAAACAGACTGGCAAGAATAATTAGATGTAGTACATAAAGTAAATGTTGTGCACACGCACTAAGTACAAAATATATCAGACAAAGACAAAATGTGAGTACAAAACATAGTAGCAAATCAGAAAAGTATATACAAATTATTTGACAGATAACAAAGTGCACAGGCACTGAAAAAATTCTTTAGCATATGCAGAACAAATAAACAGACTGGCAAGAATAATTAGATGTAGTACATAAAGTAAATGTTGTGCACACGCACTAAGTACAAAATATATCAGACAAAGACAAAATGTGAGTACAAAACATAGTAGCAAATCAGAAAAGTATATACAAATTATTTGACAGATAACAAAGTGCACAGGCACTGAAAAAATTCTTTAGCATATTCAGAACAAATAAACAGACTGGCAAAATATTATGTTGACAAGTGTACATGCACTGAAAAATGTCTTTAGCATTTTCACAACAAATAAACATAATGGCAAAAAAAATTCATGTCCAAAGTGCACATGCACTGAAAAATGTCTTTAGTATTTTCACAACAAATAAACATAATGGCAAACATCATGTCGACCAGTGACATAAGTGTACTCACACTGGAGTTTAGCGAATCGAAAAATGTATAACCTATGAACATAAATGATGTTACCAAAAAAAAAATTTTTTCTTTATGTGACAAGAATCAGGATAGGAAAGGGAAGGATTGCATCATGGTTGTAGCACTTTAGATTGCACACAGCTGCTCTGAAAGTCCATATCTTTCCACAGTAGTACAACACCAAGTGACACAACTTGAAGTTCTTTTCCCATCAGAATTTATCAGTGTAGCCAAGACACTGAACTGTCGTAGTAATGTTCCATGTTTTCATTTTGGCAGTACATTAGGTACACCAAACAGTGGGACCATAATAATGTCTTCATCGCTCATGGTGGTGGACAGCATGTCGTGTCAACACCACACTCTTACAAGGCACACCAACGTAGAATTAGTGCAAAACCAAATATAGTGCTCCATGATCACTGGGATAAACAGGACAAATGGACATTGCAGTAATTCAGGGTAGTCAGCTTATGAGGTGAAGGACATCAAGTCACATAATATTGACACTTACAGTCTTCATTGATAGTTCGTGGCATTCATAGCCCAGTTATTGAACATTTCTGTACCAAGTATGTAGTATTACAGAAAAATGTTCATTAATTGTTTTACATAGAATCAGTAGCCTTCTTTTCCTGGTTACAAAGCATTATGAAATAATCGCATTCTTTTCAGTTACAGAGTATAATCAAGAATCATTAACCTTTTCCTAATTACAGTTAATTAATCATTTGTCATTAATTAATCATTTGTCTAATTACAGTTAATTAATCATTTGTCGTTAATTAATCATTTGTCTAATTACAGTTAATTAATCATTTGTATAATTACAGTTAATTAATTGATCATTTGTCATTTCAATATATTAAGAATTATTAGCCTTAATTAATTACAAAGCATTATTAAACCGTCACATTCATTTCCAATTACAAAGTATGAACATTGAAAACAAGAGTTAATTAATGGCATAATTAATAACAATTTCGTTGATTGACATTAATTATTGGCACTCAGTGGCCATCAAGTATTGAATAGAATAAAACATAGTTCATCATTCAGTATTATTCAGATCATTACAAAGTCATTATTAAAAATCAGTTAATTACAGTCAAATCATTAGTAATCACAGGCATTACAATAAACAGTGGCAGTTATTAGCTAGTGACAAAGCATTATTTTGAATATAGTCTCATTAAGAGGTCATTACTCGAGTGACATGCTATTCAGAGTTGATCAGTATTATTCAGAATTATCATAAACTAGTGACATTATGTGGGACTGGTAATACATTTTTTTGGTAGCAATGCATTGCGTTGGGATCGATAATTAATTGCTGAGGCATAATACTTTTTGCTTTTGACCTATTGCTGCAAATGAGGATAGGTAACGTCATTCGTCATGAGTCAGCTGTAGCAAGATTATGTAACAAGGCAGTACATGTGATCACATTTATAAATGATAAATAAAAATGCAAGTACTAGAACAGGTATAATAAGTAACAGGTTTAGTAAGTGTCATGAAAAACTTCTCCTGGAAAAAATACAAAAACGGATTATTGACCTGAAAGAAGAAACGCACACTATGCTGAAAAGTAGTGAACTTCGAATTAACAAGTAGTGAAATGTGTATAAAATGTGTTCCATAGCTGTCCTTTCCAAAACTTTCCGTCATCCTACTATGCAATGTAACACCTGCTGTCAAAGCAAACCGCAACAAATACTTAAATAACTACGTGGCATAAAGAAAAAAAAAACTTCATTATCCATATCATCATAACTTCACCATTATCATCACCTGTAAAGAAAAACTTCATTATTCATAATACCATATCCTTCATCATTATTCATCAGTACTCATTATCATCTGCAAAAAATCACTTCGTTACTCATTACATAACTATTCCTTATCTCTAGCATATTTCATCACTAAAACTAAGATGTGTAGTTCTCTCTGACAGCCTGCATCAATCACCTTGTATTCTGAAAGAAAAAATTAGTTAAGACTGCTATTCTGTGATGAGTATAGTATAGTCTTGTTAATGCTTGTTAATCCTGATCCCTTTACTCTTCCTCATAAAGTTATTGCATCTCCTTTCGTTTATTCCGTAGGTGAAACTCCCATTTATGTTAAATTTATTTCTTAGAATCATCATTCCTTTCTGAAATTGATGAACAAAGATTAATGTCTTGCATTTAAATCCTATACCCACTAAATAATGACTGGTTTATGGTGACACAATTAACCATACAGCATAACATGACAGAAAACGTAATATGTCCAAGACATTGACAGTGTTCGGATGCGAAAAAATGTACACAGAATAATACAATGCAGTAGCAAAAAAAATGTGAAACAGTCACGATGTTGAGATGTCATAAGGTAAAAAAATGTCAAAGTCGACTGG
Source organism: Schistocerca americana (assembly GCF_021461395.2). Lineage (NCBI taxonomy): Eukaryota > Metazoa > Arthropoda > Insecta > Orthoptera > Acrididae > Schistocerca > Schistocerca americana. The sequence goes on along the minus strand of NC_060129.1, from coordinate 144,096,234 downwards.
TGTGTGTTATATCTTAACTATTTCATAATGCATACAAACAAAACTGGAGTACAGTCATATACACAAAAAATGGAAAATGTGCACGGTCTGATGTGTAACGACAAGAAAAGCGACCTGCTAACCTTACCTTGCCGGGCACTTGCCAAGAAAAAAAATACGATAATCATCAATAAGTAGTCACATAAATATAATTGCAGAAATAGTCGTAAATGTGTAAATTCATCTGGAAAAATATGCACGGTCTGATGTGTAACGACAAGAAAAGCGACCTGCTAACCTTACCTTGCCGGGCACTTGCCAAGAAAAAAAATACGATAATCATCAATAAGTAGTCAGGTGAATTAATTGCATTAGTAAATGGCATCATAGTGTGTTGAATCATACAGTGGTTTCACTCAATAAACGGTTTAATGTTTGAGATATGGTGATTGCCTTTCGATTTTCTGGTTCTCAAAGTTTCGACGTGTACAACATTGGGGTGAGGGATGCTGCGAATCCGATACGGACCTGCGTATAGAAGTTCAAATTTACTGCACTTACCTTTTAATTTGCTGGATAAATAGTGTGTACGTACTAATATCTTCTGTCCAACGTGAAAGTCGTGGCGTGTACAAACCTGTTTTTGCTGTCTTCTCCGGCGCTCTGCGGCACGTTTGATGTTGTTCAGCGCAATGTCAATTATTTCGTGGTGTCGTAGGCGACGATTTTTGGGGAATTCTATTAATTCTTTAATTTTGTTCGGTGGTTCAACGTTTTTCAGTATAACAGTCGGAGATAGCATAGTGGATTCATTTGGAATGGAATTAATTACATCTTGGAATGAAAGTATGTGTGTATCCCAATCAATATGTCTTTTGTGGCAGTATATTCTGCACAGCTTACCAATTTCCTTCATTAATCTTTCACAAGGGTTCGAAGAAGCGTGGTACTTGGATATATAGATCGGAGAAATGTTTCTAGCTCGTAACATGCGTGTCCATACACTACTACGAAATTGAGATCCATTATCAGAAATTACTTTCATTACATGCCCTACATGAAATAGAAAATGTTTTACAAATGCTTTCGAAACAGTTTTAGCAGTAGCTTTGCGTAATGGAGTGAAAGTAACAAATTTTGAAGTGAGCTCAACAGCGACAAAAATGTAGCAAAAACCTCTGTTAGTTCTCGGAATCGGACCAAAAATATCTACAGCGGCCATGTGTCTTAATTTAACAGGTATAATGGGATATAACGGAGGAATATGTGAAGTGGTGTCTGATTTAGCTTTCTGGCAAAATTTTACAAGACGCTAAAACTCGTCGTATACGTTTTTCCATGTTAGTAAAATAACAGTTCTGTCTCAGTATAAGAAAACATTTTCTTGCTCCGTAATGTGCGTAACTTAAATGAGTGTACCAGATTAATTTGTTAACCAGTTCGTCAGGAATGCATAATAACCAGCTGTTGCTGTCAGGATGAGAGCGGCGAAACAGAATGTCATTGCGCACTGTGTAGTGGTTCCTAATCGTAACATTATTCTTATCTTGCCAAAGCTGTTTAATTTCTTTCCACACATTGTCTTTATTTTGCTCCTTTGCTATGTCCTGTAATGACGATGAAATAAAGTTTTCAAATGCAACTTGTTGAATGTACATGACACTGAAATTTGTTTTGCAGAAGTTGGTTGCTACGTCTTGCTGATTGTTGCCGAGAGAACGCGATAGTGCGTCTGCTATAACATTTTGTGTGCCGGGAATGTGAACAATCGTAAAATTAAATTCTTGCAAATAAAGTTTCCATCTGCTTAATCTGTCGTGAGTGAATTTAGCCGAGAGTAAAAATTGTATCGCTCTGTGGTCTGTGTAAACGGTGGTATGTCTGCCATAAAGAAAGTGCCTAAATCTCGTGAAAGCCCATACAACACACAATGTTTCTAATTCTGTAACGGAGTAATTTCGCTCAGCAGGTGACAAAATGCGACTTGCAAATGCGATGTTTTTAATTACTATTGAACCATCTTCTTCTATTTCCTGGAAAATGTGTACGCCTAAAGCGGTGTTGGAACTGTCGGTGGCAATGGAAAAATTTCTGGTAAGATCTGGGTGCGATAACAGTGGAGCATTCAACAGAGCATGTTTCAGGTTCATGAATTCAGAGTGTGCTTGCTTATCCCAAGACCAAATACTGTTTTTACCTGTTAATTGACATAATCTGGGTGTGTCTAAAGCAGAATGATGAATAAATTTACGAAAAAAGTTAATTAAGCCCAAAAAACTGCGTAATTGTTTCTTCGTCGTAGGAACAGTAATGTCACGTAGAGCTTGAAGTTTCTCTGGATCAGGTGCAATGCCTTCTGCTGAAATTACGTGTCCAAGAAATTTTATAGAAGTTTTGCCAAAGTGCGATTTACTAAGATTAACTGTAAGTCCTTGTGCATGAAAAGTTTGTAACAGTTCTTCAAGAATCAGATTGTGTTCGGACCAGTTAGCTTCTGCGATAAGAATGTCGTCTACATACGTCGTAATTCTGTCTTTAAGTTCTGTCGGAAGTATTGTGTTCAAACCGCGAATAAAAGCTGCAGAAGAAATAGTTAAGCCGAACGGTAGTTTGCAAAATTGATAACAGTCGCCGAAACAGAGAAAAGCTGTATATTTTCTACAATTCGGATGAAGTTGAATTTGCCAAAATCCCGATTTCAAATCTAATGTGGAATAAATAGCTGTACCGTGAAATTTCTGTAAAAGTTCCTCTAATGTCTGTGGTCGATCTGTTTCATTAATAATAATGTCATTAATGTGACGTGAATCAAGTACAAGGCGAAGTGAGCCATCTTTTTTCTTAACAATATGTAGCGGGTTTATGTACGGACTAACTGCTGGTTCTATAATTCCTTGGTCGAGCATATCCTGCAATTCTTTTTTAACTTGTTCTCTGTGAATGTATGGAATAGGATAATGCTTTGCTTTAAATGTGTCATGCGGTTTGACTTGAAATTCATACATAAATCCGGACATAGTACCAGGAACATTGTCAAAAACTGGAGCTTGCTGAAAAAGAATTTTGTGTAACTGCGTTCGTTCGTCGTCTGTAGTTGCACTGCTCTCTTTAACTTTATCAGAAATCAATTGCATTACGTCGTAGTCAGCTTCGTCTGGAGTATTATAGTTGTGTACGTACGTATCCGTGAACAATGTGGGATTACAGTCTATGTTACGTGTTGCGGAAATGACCTCTGTGCGGTTAATTGTTTGTTCTTCCGTAGATAAAGAGTGCTGAAACTCTAAAGCCAATTGTACATTTTCATCCTTTAGCATTAAATAAGAATTCTGAAAGTCGATAACTGCGTCGTGTTGTACCAGAAAATTCATGCCTAAAATAATGTCTGTTGTCAATAAAGGAACAATCCAAAAATTAGAGTGGAAAGTATGACCTCCAATACAAAATGATAAATGCGTCTGTAGTTTAACGTCTACTCCTTTACTCGGTACCGCTCCTTTCACTTTTGTTTTGCCTAATGGTAATGTCGGATACGTATTCTCTTTGTTGCACTCATTAAAAGTCTCTTCATTTATTACTGATATTGGTGATCCGGAATCAATTACTGCTGAAAATTTCGAAGAACCAATTTTGATTTCAATAACAGGATGTGAAATGGTTTTCTGAATAACTGGTCTTTCCTGTAAAAGAGTGTCTCTGATGTCGTCAAAAGTAATTACATTTTCGTGAACAACATTTTGCGTGTCTAAGGTAGTGCTTGTGTTATTAGAAGATGCGTCCTGTGCAGTATTTAGTCAGATTCTATCTGACGTGTTATTATTATTAGGAGGATTCTGTGGCATTTCGACTATTTGAACTGTCCTATTACTTCTTCCAGGCGTGTTACGCTCTGGATGGTACCTACTGTCGGGTTCATTCATGATAATATGTTCTTGCGTATGATTTTGCTGTTGGTATGACCGACTGTTGTTAGATGTTCGCTGAAAATTGTCCTCATTATTTTTACGTCTGTCGTAATAGTCATTCCTATACGGTGCATTACGATAGGAATTGAAATACTGTCTTCTTTGTACGTAGTTGTTTCCTTGCTGACGTACGTTACTATTTGTTGGACCAGGGGCTATACGTCCACGCGGCGAAACCTTAAAGCCTGGTTGACCTTGTGTATTCCATTGTTGGTTAGGTATGTTAACCGGCTGGTTTTGATGTTGTTGTTGTGAAACACCTCTATTGTTACTAAAGTGTTGTTCCTGTTGCTGAAAATTTTGACGGTATTGATAATTAGAATTTTGCCTGTTATTAAAGTTTTGGTAGTTGTCGTTCCTAAAACGTCTGTTATCTTTCCGATTGGAATTACGTCCCTGATCATAATTGTAGTACTGTTGTTGACCTTGGTTGTTACTCAAAAAGTTTTTGTTTACAAAAGAATAATCAGATTGCTGTACTTCCAAGAGCTGTAAAAGATCTCTGAATGCTGAAATGTTTTCTTTTTGCTGGCCCGTTAGAAGTGACACTCGTAATGACCGTGGTAATTTAGAGATGCATAGTTGTATAAGTGCGGATTCACTGTACGGTTCACTTAGGTACTGGTTTTGTTGTACCATATGCTCAAAAAATTGCGTTACACTGGGAAAATTTGAGTTTTCATAGTTTGGCAAACTAATTAGTTGGTCTTTAATTCCGCGCTGTGTCGTCTTCGACCAGTACGCTGACAGAAAAGCATTCTGAAATTCCTCTACCGAGTAACACTGTCTCGCGATCGGTCTCATACGAGTTGCCGGTTCGCCTTCCAAAAAACTGCAAATAAATTCAAGTTTATGTGTTACAGGCCAAGTCGGTGGAAGAGCAAAGCTAAACTGTTGAATCCAATCCAGTGGGTGAATCTGCGTTCTATCGTTTTTAAATATTTTGAACTTTCTTACTGACAGAAAATGTTTATAGTCGAAATTATCATCTCTGTGTAATGAAACAGGTTCAGGATCGTAAGAGAATCTATTGAACTGCGGTTGATCGGAATCTAAGTCCCGTACTCTCTGTAGATTACCCAAATTATACGCGCTGCGTGAGTCTGACACATGTTCATAAAGTGGCGTCTGTTGTGTATTATTAACAGAAGTGTTTTTCATTTCTGTTACTTCTTGTTGTAAATTTGATAACTTCCTACGTAACGTGTTGTTAGATGAATCGATCTCATTAATTGTCTGCTGTAAATTTTGAAATTCAGGCGTTTGGATAAATGAAACCGGTGCAGTATCGTCTGATGTATTGTCATTAGTATTTTCGATAACATCAATACGACTGGCCAATTCATCATATTTTTCAGTCAGTATTTTAACCTGATCATCGGTTTTAGAATCAGACGCATTAATCTGTTTTTGTAACTTGCGCGTAGTTTCGCTCAGTTTTTTAACATCAGCTTTGATAACATCACAATCCTGTGTTAGATCTAATTGTTCGAATCTATCTGTCACTGTTTGAATATTTACTGTGTGTGTATCTGTTTTTGATTTAAGGTCAGAAATTTCATCCCGTAATTCCGCGTTCAATTGTTCTATGGTATTAATTTTGTCGGACACTGTAGTAATATTATTGTCTACATACGTCTTCGCTTTCGCGAATATTTTACGTTTGTCCTCTTGTCTTTGTGCAGTGATTGCTTCCATGACTTGTCGTTTTACTTTGTTTTGATCTTGAATAAATCTGCGGAAACGCGTATTACTGTTCTGTATGTGCTGATTAAAGCGCTCGTTTATCTGAGTGTTCTGCTGTTCGAATTTCGCGTCTATCTTTGCGTCCACTGAGCGCGAAAGTTCTACCGTCATAGCTTTAAACTCGTCCCGTAATTGTGTAGCTTTTTCAGAGCATTGTTTAGCGACTCCGCTAATTTCGTCTCTGAGTGTTTCTGTTGCGGCTGTTTGCATTTCCCTTAATTCTTGCGCAACAGACTTAATTTCTTCGCTATTTTTTTGAGAACAAGCCTCAATTTCCACGCGCAACTGTTCCTTAGTGTCATGGCACTGCGCGGCAACGTCTCTAATTTGTTCACTAAGCTGTTTGAAATTCTCTTTAAATTGTTTGTTATCTACACTCTGTTGTTTGACTTGTTCATTAAGTTGTTTGAGATTGTTGTTAGTTTTCTCACTTTGCTGTTTGTTCTGTTCTATCAATATTGCCATAAGTTGCTCCAAGCTGACATTACCTACTCTATTCTCAGTACTGTTTGATGGTGTATCTATAATTGTCGCGTTTTGTGTGACCATTTGGTCATTCTGTAATTTACAAAAAGGTTTATCAGTCGGATGTGCACTATCAGACACTGTTCCGGAATTAAATGGATCCGTCATACTCTCACTACGCTGACCATTTTCATTCGAAAAATTTGTCTGTACATTACTTAGATTTTCTAAATCGGGTGTGTTAAGCTCGGCAGCGCTCATTACAATAGAGCGTCCCGCGTCATCGATTGTCGTCATATCAACAGAGGACATAACCGAGTTCGTTTGTTCATCATTAAGACAAAAGTCATCATTAGTGGTTGTATTGCACTGATTGTTAGTGAACGCAGGATTGTCATCATCACACTGCGTGTCATAATTACTATCGGTCACGCTGTTTGAGTCGGTAATTTCATTCAAAATACCTCGCGATACACTATTCACAGTCTTTCGCGGCATTTTTACAATAGTCACAATTTTTCAGAAAATAAATAAGCACAATGCAAAAAATAACACACAAATACAACAAAGCAACAAATTGCCGTTGACCTGTAGAGAGAAAGTCACAATATTATTAAAAGCGTAGCGCCAAATCCTAATTATATCTAAGCAAATAAGAGCAGATATCTGACTGTCGCTCAAAAGACTCTCAACGAAATACGATCCTGGACTGGGTGTCGCCAAGTGTAACCTCCCCACCGCAATTTTTAAAAGAAAGAAAATATAGCAATACTTAATAGAAATGGGGGCCAAGTGTAACCTCCCCACAAAAATTTTAAAAGAAAATAACGATACTAATTAGAAATGCTGATGGACATGGCTCTATGCGTAACCTGCCTACAATCAAATGTACTGACAATGGCAATAAATGTGAAATTCGCAATCTGACTCAATTATAAATCCTTCAAAAAATTAAAGTCCATTCAGTGACAAGAAAATTCAATTAAACCGAAATATCGGTCTTTGGCCCTGTGTAAAAACAATCAGAATTAAAGTCTTACCTCAGAATAAATGGATGTCACATATCTGCTCTTGTTGTTGCGCACCAGTTGGAGGAACTGCATTGCAAATAATAATATTCTCCTTTTTTTTGTAATTTTAGTGAAATTTTTCTTCAAAAAGAAGTGGAATGAAATGGGAAGTGCAACGAGATCTTTAGTTCAAAAAAATTAAACTTTTGAAAAAATGCTTTTGAAATAAAAAATTATTATTGGGAGACTTGTTGGAGAATAATTACAATAAATGAAATTTTTCATTATCTAATGATTATATTAATTAACAGTATACCTTATTCCTCATCTTGACCATTGTTGCCGACCCCCTACATCACACAACCGCACTGGGCTGCTACTACTGACCGACCGCTCTGCATGACGACTACAGACTGAGTACTGCTCTCAACTAGACAGAGCTACAGACTCGCAACGACTGAACTGACTGCTACTCTGCATAGCGACAACTAACTCGCAAAGACTACTACTGACTGAGAACCGCTCGCAACACTCGCGCGGTCAAGCGCATACTCTCTGGTCACAGATGCTACAATGCCTCGCCATCGCTGCTGCGTTACATACGTGTTTCAATATCTCTACCCATAATTCAGTTTATAATAAACGGGGAAACTACAAGTGAAAACAATCTCGTCATCTTAAGCACTATAATGATGATCAAAGTAGCAGTAGTTTAACTAAACAATAAATGATAATCAAATGTATTGAAATACACATTGCTGCACACTGTAATTGAAGAGTTCAGTGTTAAAGGTCACGTCCCCCTTCTTCTTATTCTGGGGTGTGGAAGAGTATTTATAATATCACTCTTTTCTATTGAGCAAATGTCTTCTCTAGGAGGGACCTATATTGTGGTTTGGCCACTGATAAATGAAGATTTCCTCGACAACAAAAAAATGGGGTCAACTGCATCAAATTTAAGCACCTCCCCCACATAATGTCTTAGTTAGGTTTTACCAGCGTACCTTACTACTGTGCAGTCAGTTGTAGTTAATCGCTCTACAGCTTTCAAAGCCCAATCATTCCCTTGTTCTGCTTCTTTCTCCACAGTTCCCCATTCCTCCTCTTGTGCCACACTCTCCTCCAAAACATCACTGTAGTAGTCCTCGTCGGATTCTCTGAGGCTGTACTCATCACCGTCTCATTCTGAAGTACCTTCCATAATTTATGAAGCTCCCGCATGTTGCAATAATTATAGGTCAGCAACTTCTGTTAAGCACTACATCCGAAAACCAGCCAAAGTTTCAGATTTCTCTTTCTTTATTCACTCAATGACCCATTTTCAGATCATTTTAACATATTCAAGAACAGTAATCCCAAAAATGCAAAAACCATGTCAAGAATGCACAAACGAACAGTTACACTGCATAGAGATAACTGGGCTGTAGTGTTTCTTTGCGCATTTTTAGCACACTTTTTGCATTTTTGGAAATACCATTTTTGACTATCTTATGATGAAAATTGGTCCCAGGCCGAAACTAGTCACTGAGTAAAAAAAGTGAAATTTGCAGCTTTGGCTGGTTTTACATTGTACTTCCATAAGCTGTCTCTTTTTAGAGATTCTTTTGCGAGAACCAGCAACCTTCCTACTGGTCATCCCATCAGCCTCATTTTTTAGTGATTTCTTAACTTTACGATCTTGTTTCAACTTTTCAATTGCTTCCGTTTACTTTTGTCGGGATATAAGCCTCTTATGCATTCATGTGAAGTTTTTACCTCTTGCGTGGGTAAACTCCTCCATTTAGAAAGCCTGTCTAACGGAAGGGCCTGTCCTCTCCCCATGAAAATTGAGTGCTGCAGCAAGTGAACAATCCTTTCCCCCACTGTTGAATTTTCATGGAAAAAATGAACAGCAATGCAAACACACATAAAATGTTTGAAAGGCTAATGCATTCGTTAAACTACAATATCAACACTATTTACTTACCCCCACAAAACAGAAAATATTGCAAACAATTCCTTGACGATAATATAGAAGCGCTGTTGATCTCAGTAACCTTACTGTAATGGGATGCATGACTAAGAAGCTTCTAGAAATGCTACGACTGATACCAGTGCATTCTACGTTAGAACGAAACACACATAGTTCACTATATGACCACACGGTGGCAGTTCTGCAAGTTCATTCACACTCACATACAAATTGATCACACTTACGAGAGACACTGGCCTTCTGCTCATTAATCTCACAAGTCCCACAGTTTTGTGAGGCAAGACTGGAAACAATATTCCTATAATGCAGGGAACAGCTTTCTGACTGGGCCTCACTGTGCATGGACGATTGTACTGATGGTGACAAAGGCTCTAACAGTGTGGGACCATAACGTCTAACCCAGTACATCACAGATTTCCAGGTGGTTCTGTCACATACACAGTTCACAGAAACAAGCGTAACTCTCATTCGAGAACAGTAGCCATTTTACTGATCTATAACTTTGATGTAAATCATATACTATTTCTATAACTCTATTGATATGCTGTCTCCATATCTGGAGCGTTGTTTGGGCTGAAACTTCCTGGCAGATTAAAACTGCGTGTTTTACTGGCATTCGGACCTGGGATCATTGCCTTTTGTGGGCAAGTGCTCCATTGACTGAGATATCCAAGCTTGACACACAACCTGCCATCACAGCTTCAGCTTAACCCTTCCAGACCCACTGGCTAAAACCGAGTACGTTAATGTTTAGAATGTATTAGCTGCAACAGCAGTATTTTCCCTCAATGGAAACCTGATGTGCATATCTGTGGGTGTTCAGTCTTTTCATCATGCACATGTGCTGCCACATGTTGGACATCACTGTACAAATATCAACAAGCGAATGTAAACACAGTCTTTGTGCAGCAGCTTGTCACCACAGGAGTTCACGGAAGTTGTTGGTTAGTGATACTGCACTGTATAACTGAGTATCATTATTATTTTCGAATGGTAATAATTGAATTATCAGTGCATTTGTCACAACAGTGTATATTTCAACACAAATTATTTTAGTCCATAAAATGAAGCACACTGTAAAAAGTATATATTCGAAACGAATACATATATTTGTATAAATTTTGCGTCTAAAATCATTAAAAAATCAGCTAAGATCATTAGAGCATAAAGAAAAATTTTTCTCCCTCCAGCAAAAAATCAAGTCTGAAAGGGTTAATTTGTTGTTGTTGTTGTGGTCTTAGTCCTGAGACTGGTTTGATGCAGCTCTCCATGCTACTCTATCCTGTGCAAGCTTCTTCATCTCCCAGTACCTACTGCAACCTACATCCTTCTGAATCTGCTTAGTGTATTCATCTCTTGGTCTCCCTCTACGATTTTTACCCTCCACGCTGCCCTCCAATGCTAAATTTGTGATCCCTTGATGCCTCAAAACATGTCCTACCAACCGATCCCTTCTTCTAGTCAAGTTGTGCCACAAACTTCGCTTCTCCCCAATCCTATTCAATACCTCCTCATTAGTTACGTGATCTTCGGCATTCTTCTGTAGCACAACATTTCGAAAGCATCTATTCTCTTCTTGTCCAAACTGGTTATCGTCCATGTTTCACTTTCATACATGGCTACACTCCATACAAATACTTTCAGAAACGACTTCCTGACACTGTAAAAAGTGAAACGAATTAAGAGGCTTAGCATATTCCCGTACATGGCTGTAAAAGATAGAGACTGCACCAGTGGCATCATGAGACACTGCATCACCCGAGTGAGGGCGGTGTGTGGTGGCTAGCATCGAGGGGTAAGGGGTTGCCACTTATCAATCACACGGTGACAAGTAGGTGGAAAAATAGGACATTGTAACAAGTGGATCAGAGCAGATGAATTATTTTCTCACCTACTGACCCCAGTACCGTACTGGATTAATTTTTTCAATGGTAGAATGGTCGGCAAATGTTATTTTCCAACAGCTTACAGGGCACCAGACCAATTTCTGGGCAGGTACCCATTCACCTTTCTACCTGGTGTGGGTTCACTACGTTCCTTATCGATGTTAGTGGTCAAATCCACATCTACATAGCTACTCTGAAAATCACACTAATGTGCCTGGCAGAGGATACATGTAACCACTTTCATGAGAATTCTTCTATTAATCCACACTTTAACAGCATCACGTGCGAAGAATGGGCTCCTACATCTTCCTATCCTATATCCTTGGGACGTGTGCAGAGTCGGAGGCATTGAGTGGCATGATGTGTTTTTTACTAACAATCTTTTGTTCAAACTATATTCCATCGATTTCACAGACCAACAGGATGCTGTGAATTAAAAAAATACTACCCCATACATGTGAAGAATATCGATTTAATTAACTTGCATAAATTTTTTATATCATCGTGTTAGCAGTACAACAGTTAAGGGGAGGGTGTGTGCGAGTGGGTGACATGGAGCAGAACAGCAGATTAAGTGCAGAACGCTAGGTTAATTTACATAATTTTTATGTAAAACTCAGTACAAAAGTTTAAGGGAATGGGTGACAAAGAAGAAAGCGCCAGAAATGGAGTTCAAAAGCATGTCAAATTCGAAAAGTGTACCAGAAAATGGTGGGAGGACGTAACTAATTACTTCATTTGGTATCAAAGGCGGTACGATAGTTTAAGGAAATATGGGTGACATGTAAAAGCACTTAACAGAACAATAGGTTAAGTGCCAACAAATGGGCAAACATTAGGTTGACACCCAGAGCATAGTGCTGAACATTAGGTTATGCATCATGCTTGTCTATGTAATTACTTCTTACAGACCTACATGTTTCCAAACAGCAGAGAATGATGAGCAAGAGAATTCCAACCCCCACAAACTGATTTTTTATAAATAAACAACATACCCTTGATTTTCCCGTTATGAGGCCCTTCCTCTCCATCACCAGACCGCCATCTTGGATTATGTCAAGGAAATGATGACAGTGCCCTCTGGTGGCAGTACTGTGTACTAGGTCAGTTGGACTCCAGACCTCATTGCAACCACACTGTTCCCTGCCATCTTGGATAACAGTACTTGCATCATCAGCTGTCTTGGATTACATCATGGGTGAGAGTGCCCTCTGGTGGTGGTACTGTTTACTAGGTCAGTTAGAGTCCAGACCTCATGGTGAACACACTGGATGGCTGTATTGCATCAAATTGTTTAAATAAATGGTGTGTGCAAAATAAAAAACTTTATATCTAATGAAGGTTGAGTCCTCTCCTCACCATTTCCTAGGATGAGGTGGCAATCGGGTGACTTAGGTTAGTGGAGGTAGTCCAAGTGCCCTTTCTTTTTCACTATTTTCTTAGGTTAGTAGAGATAGCTTGTTGACATATCTACCAGACTTCCTGCTAATCCCAAGGAATAGGTGGTGGTCGGATGACTTAGGTTAGTGGCTGTACTCCAAATGACCTATCTTTCCGCCATTTTTCTTAGGTTTTTAGATGTGTGTTGCATTATCCTGATGGAATTTGAACTTGCCGCCATTTTCTGGGGGAAGGGGTTAAGTTATTGGAGGTAGCCCAATTGATCTATCTTCCTGTCAAAATTCAAACCCCACCATAATCTGCCATCTTGAATTACTTCATGGTCGCCATATTGGGTGATGTCATGCACTTTTACCAAGTCTACACGTCGCAATCTTGGATGACATCATCGCCGCCATCTTGGATACATCTGGCAACAATGCAGAGTGGCTCAGAACTGGCCTTGTCCCAATACTGGCATGCACTAACAGTTTGCACAGGCATAATAGCATCTTTAGGCTTTGGAAGAACAGTGCCTAGTACTAACAAATACTGAAATTGTCGATAAAGCCCGTCTACTACGGTTTATGGTGTCATCAAAATGCTGAAAAATCACATGTCAAATTCACGGTAACTAAAAATGCGCCATAACAATACTTATAGTTGGTGTAGAAAGTTGTTAGCCCAAGAAGAAACAAATGAAGAGCGGTTCAGACTTGATCCTAAGAACAAATGGGTGTACAATGACTACTTGGCCTTTGTAGATGACCTGGCCATTTTTACTAACAACATAGAGTCAGCAGTTAACAATTTCAATAGGCTGTCAGGAGGAAGATAGACCAGGCATCACAACCATACTGTAGCCTGTCATCTTAGGCTACGCTATAGATCAGACTGCCAGCACAATGTACATCACAAGACATAAAAACTAGGTACCAAGTAAATATCATCAGCGTTCTGTCATATCTCTGCCTGTGCTTGTATGGTATCACATGGCACATCATTACGCCATGGGTCGATGCCGCTCCCGTTATAGGTAGGTGTGGCCTATCCCAGTTTAGACAGTTGCCTAGTCCGGAAATATCAGTATATGCAGAACATAAGGAGTAGCGAGGCATTAAGAGAAGTGAAATGTAGACGTAAATACCCGACGGAAATCACAGCCAACTGTACTGTGTTAATTAAACAGTGGCTAAATTGTTATTAATAAATGCATCACAACCACGAAAATGAAATCATAGCAAATAATCATTATTGATCGCAAAAGAACGATTTTTCAAATATTTTATTGTAATGTTAACCTGTTTCAGTCTAGGCGTTGATCATCAGACCATTACATATCTCTGAAATGCAAATAATGTTTTTCTTAGAGGGAATCAGGAGCAGATAAGGAGAATATAAGAGATTTATAAACTTGGGTGGTGTGCAGAGACATGAGGCAGAACAAGAAACGTAAGGGAGACATTCACGGACGTATATAAGGGGGGAGGCAGGGGGTCCGGACCCCCCCCCCCCCCTTCCTTAGTTTACACAAAAAAACGCCAATATTAGAAGAATACCCGCTTTTGAAACTCCGTGCCACAAAATGGTAGCACACTGCGCTTGTTTGACGTAGTGACAACTCATGGAGGAATGTGGCTGCAAAAAAATAGCTGTGCCCTGCGGCGGGGTGTCTACCCCCACCCGCACTGTGTGTGCAACGGAAGTGAGTGCAATCTTGCCAACCGTAGCGGAATTCCGCTACGCGTATTGGAGTTTTTTGGCCTTCGTGGCGTAGCAGCGAAATTATGAAATTGTTAAAAATTTAGCGGAATTCAACTTTCTTTTGCGAAATGTAAAACCCTCGTAAATTTTCACTGCCAAGTACAAAACATGTAATATATGCACGGGAATGCAGATACCGAACAGTCTTTCTCCATGATGACAGGCATTAAAACTAAAAGGCCTAGTATGAATAGACTTCCAAAACAAGAACCGTTATTGATCATTATTATATTTCGTACGTAATTACGGAGGGACATTTCCGTAAGTTTGAAAAACGTATCGATTATTATCTGAGAACTGAAGGTGATCAAAATATTGCTCCATCAACAAATTCATACATTTCACTGTGATTTTAATAAACATTGAAACGTTTCACACACACAATGCTAAAAAAAAAAAAAAAAAAAAAAACCTTGTAAATTAATTCCTTACGCCTTAGCCAGATCAGATTGCATATACAGAGGAAAATTACCTGTCGCATCAAACTACAATTACTATATTAACAGCTACTATTTGAGTGAAGCACGATATTCAGGTCCACCAGTGAACACTGTCGTCCTAGCTGTCGCTGATCGTTAAATGCCCCAGCTGGAAAGATATGGGAATATATTAGTTTATAGCTTAAATTATTTATTTAGCCTGTATATCGTCAGGAATTATGTAGACTATATCATAAATTACATTTGAAACTGTAGTGGAATTTGGAAGTGCTCGTAGCGGAATTAACTTATTTTTGGCTGGCAACACTGAACGGAACCAATCCAGTGTGTTCTGTCGCTTCCCCTTGGATGGACACAATTAGAGATGGGCAAAACTGAAACACGTAACTGTTTCGAAACAAATGAAACAGTACAATGTAATGTTTCGATACTCTGTTTCGAAACAGTGAAACAGTTTGTGTTTTGTAATCTAATAAACCTACACATTTTATCATCTTGAATGTCTACTCTATAAGTATGTCCATATAAACACAAATGACGTGCGAGAGCGCTAATCATATCGCAGAAAGTATGAAACTATCACTTAGGCGTCTTGGCAGTTTCGTATTTCCTGCAGCAAATGCGCTGCCTTCGTGTCGTGTGGCTTTCATACTTTTCAATTGGCTGAGGGCAGCCATAGCTGAAGACAGAAGAACCACCACGAACGGAACTGGGGGTGGGAGCAAACTGCAGAAACAACGGATATGCTACTGGGATTTCCACATTCCCTTAGTATGGGTTATATACCCATACTGCTAATTTACATGCACACAAAGAGAATCATTGTGGATAATAGGCACAGTGACTATAGACTCACAAATAACGCAAAATAATTCGAATAAACAACAAAATATAACAGAAAAAATTTTTGTCTTTCGAGGTGTTTCGAACCGCTACTATAAATTCACCATGCTTCCCAGCCCTTCCCGTTCACCATTAGACTATCAGTGATATGTCAAACAGATTGCTGGCAATTATACCTACATCAAATTTATGTATATGTCTAATAACTGTCACTCTGCGCCTTTTTTTATTCAAAATGTTTAGGCTTACTTGCGTTACTCAATATGATTACTGTACATGAACAGAGAAGCGTATGTTATAAAAAAAGTGCAATTTAACTGAATGATTTTCACATATTTATTATTTTGAATGTGAATAGTATGCGTTGTTTTCTTGTTTGGTTAGTGTTTATAAAGCATTTGTTACGCCATTTCGTAATAGGACAGTCAGCTAGAAACGAAGCTTTATTTTCGGATATCCTAAGCTTCATGATATTGCCTGTCAAAAAGATTTCGACACTCTTGAAAGTGTCTCATGAAGTGGTATGTTAAATGTGTTTCAGTACCTGTGCCGAGCCCGAATCTCGTCCGACACAGAGCGGAATGAAACATCACTGTTTCGATGCAATCAGTCCGTTCCAGGCACAGGTGGAATGGAACAGCCTTATTTTGAAACAACGATACAGTTTCTGTGTCTGGCTCGAGATCGAATCTGGTTCCGTTATCCGAGAGAGGGGCGGAATGAAACACCACTGTTTCGAAACAATGAACCACAGCCGTTGCGAAACACTGAAACAGTTCCACGTATCGATACACTGTATCGATACATAGAAACAGTGGCCAAGTCTAGACACAATTAGAGTGACGAAGTTTGGGACGTCGTGTGTTAAGCCAGCTTAAACTGTGTGTGCGTGTGTTTGGTTGTTAAAAGAGTCGTCTTTGAAAAAAAAAAAAAAACTATGAAACGGACAAGACAGAAATCCCTTCTGTTTTTTTTTTTTTTATAAAACAGAGACACTGAATTCTGATGCACTTCTTTCGAAAGAGAGTGGCATGTCACCACGTGATGCGGAATCTCAGCATGAAGAAGCGGGACCATCCACGAAAACTGAGGATGAAGCAAAGAAGGGTGAGTCTCCTATTTACCATTATAAAAAGGGTTATATGATTTTGAGCCGCAGTTTTGTAAAAAATAAAGAAGAACCTTCTAGTTTAACATTTAATTACAAGTGAACAAATGGGCCTATCGCAAAATACGTCACACCAATTTTTTCTAGTTTAATTCTGCGTTAGGTTATTATATGAGAGAATTTGCTTATAATGTTTAATAACTATTTTCTATTTATATTTATAGTAACAACTGTCTGGATTATGGGCGTTTACCCTAGGAACTACTCACTTCAAAACTCTTGAAACGTGTTAGTCTGATGTTAATGAAATTTCATGTGGTTACAGGCACATGTATTGGCAGTGTAAATCTCAACTTACAGAATTATTCAATCACTTATTGAAAGTTTCTTATAATTTTTCTAAAATAAGTTTTCCATGGTCAATATAAACATAGAAAGCGTGTGATTGTTTTGGAGCTCTCTTTTTGTGGTACCTAACTTGAAACTATGATCACTGAGACTGTACAGTGTGATATAATTTTATGAAGTTTAATATCGGATAATGGTTGCAACTATGTCCATGTTGAAGTAGCTTTTTATGCCAGCAAAAATGGTGACTGTTCATTGGATGAAAAGTAAATGTAACAAACTGTGGCGGATAAAAAAAATTTACAACCCTAAACACACCGTATTATACGCGTCCCACTTCATTTTGTGCGTTTGTTTTTGTCACTCTTATTCACGTTAAAGACACTTATACAATTGTCAAGCAACACCTGCACAAAAAAAATTTGTACATAAAAAGTTCCAGTTGAAAATCGTACCACACTGTACACGAGGAGAAAGCTTTTTACTTTAAACACAACACTGACAAACTGACTAGTTTGGATTACTTGACCAAACTGTGCTATGAGATAAATGAGATGATGATATGGCATTGTTGGCCGGGAGGCCCCATGCGGGGAAGTTCGGTCGCCGTATTGCAAGTTCTTTTTAGTTGACGCCACTTCGGCGACTGGCGAGTCAATGATGATGAAGAACACACAACACCCAGTCATCACGAAGTAGAGAAAATCCCTGACCCCGCCGGGAATCGAACCTGGGACCCTGTGCACAAGAAGCGAGAACGCTACCGCAAGACCACGAGCTGCGGACTGCTATGAGATAAAATCGTTAAGACAAGAATGACAATGCAGAATAATTTGATTTCATTGTCGCCTCTTTCTCTATTCTCAATGAACGTTAACTTAATAGCCGACAGCATTATGGCAATAATAACTTTTGAAAACTCGATTCCAGACGGAAAATGAGTGTTTATATTTCCATTGAGTCGCCAAGTAAACTAACAACATCTCAAACTTGTATTGTCGATTGTCGTCGTTACGGCTTGTTCAAACTACCAGGTTATTTCACAATATTAATCATTCTTGTCATGTGTTAGAGCAGTTATTTTGAAAACATAAAATATTCAATAGAATGCAAAAAAATGCCGACCTCTAAAGGTACCGCCCTTACGCTCGTGCCTGGTGGGCCTATACGTAAATCCATCTCTGAAGACAAAGGTACAGGTACAGTGCGTAATAGACTTGGCCACTGTTTCTTTGTATCGATACAGTGTATCGATACAGTGTATCGATACGTGGAACTGTTTCAGTGTTTCGGAACGGCTGTGGTTCACTGTTTCGAAACAGTGGTGTTTCATTTCGCCCCTGTCTCGGACAACCAGACCAGATTCGATCTCGAGCCAGACACAGAAACTGTATCGTTGTTTCAAAATAAGGCTGTTTCAGTCCACTTGTGCTTGGAACGGACTAATTGTATCGAAACAGTGATGTTTCATTCTGCTCTGTGTCGGACGAGATTCGGGCTCGGCACAGGTACTGAAACACAACATACCACTTCGTGAAACACTTCAAGAGTGTCGAAATCTTTTTGACAGGCATGAAGCTTAGGATATCCGAAAATAAAGCTTCGTTTCTAGCTGACTGTCCTATTCCGAAATGGCGTAACATCTGCTTTATAAACACTAACCAAACAATAAAACAACACATACTATTCACTTTCAAAATAATAAATATGTGAAAATCATTCAGTTAAATTACACTTTTTTTATAACATACACATCTCTGTTCATGTACAGTAATCATATTGAGAAACGCAAGTAAGCCTAAACATTTTGAATAAAAAAAAAGGCGCAGAGTGACGGTTATTATATACATAAATTTGATGTAGGTATAATTGCCAGCAATCTGTTTGACATATCACTGATAGTGTAATGGTGAACGGGAAGGGCTGGGAAGCATGGTGAATTTATAGTAACGGTTCGAAACACCTTGAAAGACAAAAATTTTTTCTGTTATGTTTTATTGTTTATTCGAATTATTTGGCGTTATTTGTGAGTCTATAGTCACTGTGCCTATTATCCACAACGATTCCCTTTGTCTGCACGTAAATTAGCAGTACGGGTATATTACCAATACTAAGGGAATGTGGGAATCCCAGTAGCATATCCGTCGGTTCTGCAGTTTGCTCCCACCTCCAGTTCCGTTCGTGGTGGTTCTTCTGTCTTCAGCTATGGCTGTCCTCAGCCAATTGAAAAGTATAAAAGTCACACAACACGAAAGCAGCGCATTTGCTGCAGGAAACTGCCATGACGCCCAAGTGATAGTTTCATACTTTCTGCGACATGATTAGCGCTCTCGCACCTCATTTGTGTTTATATGGACATACTTATAGAGTAGACATTCAAGATGATAAAATGTGTAGGTTTATTAGATTACAAAACACAAACTGTTTCACTGTTTCGAAACAGCATATCGAAACATTACAGTGTACTGTTTCACTTGTTTCGAAACAGTTACGTGTTTCAGTTTGCCCATCTCTAGTGTGTAAACTTTTAGATGGCAGACCTCTCCCTAGTCCTGAATCGGCAGAAGTCGGTAAACGTCGGGAGGCTTCGGTAGGCACGCAGTTTCGACTGCCGCCAACATTACGTAGCTGACTGTGTTGTACAAGGTAGCCATTGTCGTCTGCTTCGTTAATGTTTTGCGCTGTACTGTTCTGCGTGTTTTCATTGTGCAGTTGTGCTAAACATTATCAAAATGAGTGAAGAGGCAGTTGCTTTTTTTAACACGTTTGCGAAACGTGTTGCGAATAATGTTAGTAGTGAAGAAATAACAGAACAAAACGTCATGCCTGACGCGGCACTTTTTCACGCATCTCGATGTTTACCACGTCATATCTCCTGAATTATATGTCGTAAAGAGACATAAATCTGCCGGCGCATTTACTGATATATGTGGATACTGTATGCGAAATATATTGCGATTAGAGTTAATAGTAACTAAATAATACATTAAAACGCCATGCCTACTGGGGCAGATTTACGGTATGTACTGAGAAACTGTAGTAAGCGACAACCTTTTTCCCCTTTCATTATTTTGTGACGGGAGTCAGCGAGAAAAATTTTCCTAAAAGTTTGAAATTGTATGTAACGTTTGTTGCTAGTCGCTAAGTGCTCTCGTTCTCAAACAGTGGATGCATAAATCTGGGTATTTTCCCGCGGTGGCATCTCATTGTTTATGACTTCATATCTCCTCAAGAATGTGTCTTATCTCTTTTTTTCGACTAGGAACCTTCGTGGGCGTACGGAGAACAAATCATCAAAATTTCACCGCAATCGGATGAATGGTTTGGGAACGCACAGAGGGCAGGCATACATACATTCATTTTTATATATAGAGATTGACAGTTACGTTATACTATATGACCTGTTTAAATTTTATAATTAATAGTTTAACATTGCGGGGAATGAAATAAAATGAAATAAAAATTGCGAGCAGTGGGAATCAATCCCGTGTCCGCTGCATGACAAGCCTTTAACTACTCAATTGCGCTACGGATGCTACAGTGACCTAATCGTTGAAACATTGTGCATTACTCTTTTCGGGCGTTCGGAGAACAACTCACCAAAATTTCATTGCAATCGGATGAATGGTTTGTGAGCGCATAGTAGACAAACATACATACATTTATTTGAGCCACCTAACGTTACCGCTGGATATATTTCGTAAACCACATCAAATACTGACGAACCGATTCCACAGACCGAACGTGAGGAGAGGGGCTAGTGTAATTGTTTAATACAAACCATACAAAAATGCACGGAAGTACGTTTTCTAACACAAACCTACGTTTTTTAAATGGAACCCCGTTAGTTTTGTTCGCACATCTGAACATATAAACAAATACGTAATCAGTGCCGTTTGTTGCATTGTAAAATGTTGATTACATCCGGAGATATTGTAACCTAAAGTTGACGCTTGAGTACCACTCCTCCGCTGTTCGATCGTGTGTATCGGAGAGCACTGAATTACGTAGGGATCCAGAGGGAACGGTGATGGACCTTAGGTACAGAAGAGACTGGAACAGCACATTACGCCCACATGCTAACACCTTTTTATTGGTCTTTTTCACTGACGCACATGTACATTACCATGAGAGGTGAGGTACACGTACACACGTACACACGTGGTTCCCCTCTCCTCACGTTCGGTCTGTGGAATCGATTCGTCAGTATTTGATTCCAGCGGTAACGTTAGGTGACTCATCCTTATACATATATTGATTTCAGTTTCATTTACGAACAACATTTAAAGCGAGTTTTACTTCCAAGCCTTTCGTCTGCTTTCGTGTGAGCTTCCTCCTCTGACCGCACTCCCCTCACATCTCCGCCGTCTTACAGTTAAACACACTGTAAGTCAAGTTCACAGGAGTTGAATGGGCAGTAGCAAGTACAAATCGGTCGATGCGACTTACTGACGTTCTCTGTCTAGCTGCTGCCATCCTCAGTGATCTGATACAGAACTTTGCATATGAAGCTACTGATAAGTGATTGTTGTGCCAAGTTCTTTTCATTGACACAATGTAAGTTGTACAACTGTAGTTCTTTTAATTTCGAATTGTCTATGAGTTGTTGTTGTGGTCTTCAGTCCTGAGACTGGTTTGATGCAGCTCTCCATGCTACTCTATCCTGTGCAAGCTCCTTCATCTCCCAGTACCTACTGCAGCCTACAACCTTCTGAATCTGCTTAGTGTATTGATCTCTTGGTCTCCCTCTATGATTTTTACCTTCCACGCTGCCCTCCAATACTAAATTGGAGATCCCTTGATGCCTCAGAACGTGTCCTACCAACCGATCCCTTCTTCTAGTCAAGTTGTGCCACAAACTTCGCTTCTCCCCAATCCTATTCAATACCTCCTCATTAGTTATGTGATCTACCCACCTAATCGTCAACATTCTTCTGTAGCACCACATTTCGAAAGCTTCTATCCCTTCTTATCCAAACTATTTATCGTCCATGTTTCACTTCCATACATAGCTACACTCCATACAAATACTTTCAGAAACGACTTCCTGACACTTAAATCTATACTCGATGTTAACAAATTTCTCTTCTTCAGAAACGCTTTCCTTGCCATTGCCAGTCTACATTTTATATCCTCTCTACTTCGACCATCTTCAGTTATTTTGCTCGCAAACAGCAAAACTCCTTTACTAATTTAAGTGCCTCATTTCCTAATCTAATTCTCTCAGCATCACCCGATTTAATTCGACTACATTCCATTACTCTCGTTTTGCTTTTGTTGATGTTCATCTTATATCCTCCTTTCAAGACACTGTCCATTCTGTTCAACTGTTCTTCGAAGTCCTTTGCTTTCTCTGACAGAATTACAACGTCATCGGCGAACCTCAACATTTTTATTTCTTCTCTATGGATTTTAATACCTACTCCAAATTTTTCTTTTGTTTCCTTCACTGCTTGCTCAATATACAGATTGAATAACATTGGGGAGAGGCTACAACCCTGTCTCACTCCCTTCCCAACCACTGCTTCCCTTTCGTGTCCCTCGACTCTTATAACTTCCATCTGGTTTCTGTACAAATAGTGAATAGCCTTTCGCTCCCTGTATTTTACCCCTGCCACCTTCAGAATTTGAAGGAGAGTTTGCCAGTCAACATTGTCAAAAGCTTTCTCTAAGTCTACAAATGCTAGAAACGTAGGCTTGCCATTCCTTAAACTTTCTTCTAAGATAAGCCGTAGGGTAAGTATTGCCTCACGTGTTCCAACATTTCTACGGAATCCAAGCTGATCTTCCCCAAGGTCGGCTTCTACCAGTTTTTCCATTCGTCTGTAAAGAATTCGCATTAGTATTTTGCAGCTGTGACTTATTAAACTGATAGTTCGGTAATTTTCACATCTGTCAACACCTGCTTTCTTTGGGATTGGAATCATTACATTCTTCTTGAAGTCTGAGGGAATTTCGCCTGTCTCATACATCTTGCTCACCAGATGGTAGAGTTTTGTGAGGACTGGCTCTCCCAAGGCTGTCAGTAGTTCATAAAAAGTATAGTAAACATTTTTCGACAATCTCCACTTCGGGACAACCTTTTGAAGAAAATTTCAGATCAAACTGAAGAGCGTAGCGTTCCGAAGGATTGGAAAAGGGCACAGGTCATAACCGTTTTCAAGAAGGGACGTCGAACAGATGTGCAGAACTATAGACCTATATCTCTAACGTCGATCAGTTGTAGAATTTTGGAACACGTATTATGTTCGAGTATAATGACTTTTCTGGAGACTAGAAATCTACTCTGTAGGAATCAGCATGGGTTTCGAAAAAGACGGTCGTGTGAAACACAGCTCGTGCTATTCGTCCACGAGACTCAGAGGGCCATAGACACGGGTTCCCAGGTAGATGCCGTGTTTCTTGACTTTCGCAAGGCGTTCGATACAGTTCCCCACAGTCGTTTAATGAACAAAGTAAGAGCATATGGACTATCAGACCAATTGTGTGATTGGATTGAAGAGTTCATAGATAACAGAACGCAGCATGTCATTCTCAATGGAGAGAAGTCTTCCCAAGTAAGAGTGATTTCAGATGTGCCGCAGGGGAGTGTCGTAGGACCGTTCCTATTCACAATATACATAAATGACCTTGTGGATGACATCGGAAGTTCACTGAGGCTTTTTGCGGATGATGCTGTGGTGTGTCGAGAGGTTGTAGCAATGGAAAACTGTATTGAAATGCAGGAGGATCTGCAGCGAATTGACGCATGGTGCAGGGAATGGCAATTGAATCTCAATGTAGACAAGTGTAATGTGCTGCGAATACATAGAAAGATAGATCCCTTATCATTTAGCTACAATATAGCAGATCAGCAACTGGAAGCAGTTAATTCCATGAATTATCTGGGAGTACGCATTAGGAGTGATTTAAAATGGAATGATCATATAGTTGATCGTCGGTAAAGCAGATGCCAGACTGAGATTCGTTGGAAGAATCCTAAGGAAATGCAGTCCGAAAACAAAGGAAGTACGTTACAGTACGCTTGTTCGCCCACTGCTTGAATACTGCTCAGCAGTGTGGGATCCGCACCAGATAGGGTTGATAGAAGAGATAGAGAAGATCCAACGGAGAGCAGCGCGCTTCGTTACAGGATCATTTAGTAATCGCGAAAGCGTTACGGAGATGGCAGATAAACTCCAGTGGAAGACTCTGCAGGAGAGACGCTCAGTAGCTCGGTACGGGCTTTTGTTGAAGTTTCGAGAACATACCTTCACCGAGGAGTCAAGCAGTATATTGCTCCCTCCTACGTATATCTCGCGAAGAGAGCATGGGGATAAAATCAGAGAGATTAGAGCCCACACAGAGGCATACCGACAATCCTTTCCACTAACAATACGAGACTGGAATAGAAGGGAGAACCGATAGAGGCACTCAAGGTACACTGCGCCACACATCGTCAGGTGGTTTGCGGAGTATGGCTGTAGATGAAGATGTAGATCTCATTCAACGCTGATCTCCCTTTGTGAGAGGCGGTGGACCGAAAAGCATGTGACTATTGAGAGAATTGCAGAAATGCTTCCTGTAGTACGGGCAACACTTGAGGCCCTTCAAGTCCCTGCTAGTAGGGATGTCGCCAGTGAAGCATACTAGCTGCAGACTGCGATGGAAAATAGCCAATTTATCGTGTCGCTTGTTATATTACGAAAAGTTTTTTCGTATACAGCGAACCCGAATAAAGCAATGCAGAAGGTCAATGTTGACCTGATGAACACTTGCAGGTATGCGAAAACAGTTAAAAGTACTCTATAAAATATTCGGAATGAAAGTGAGTTCTCAGTCATTTTCGAGCAGGCAAAGCAGATGAGCTCAAGTGACATAACTGTTCCAAGAAT
The DNA here is from genome assembly GCF_021461395.2 of Schistocerca americana. NCBI lineage: Eukaryota > Metazoa > Arthropoda > Insecta > Orthoptera > Acrididae > Schistocerca > Schistocerca americana. The sequence goes on along the minus strand of NC_060129.1, from coordinate 144,071,454 downwards.
GACTGGAAGGCAAGCCCAGGAGAAACTGCTGAAATATATTATCGTCGAAATGCATTTTACCCTTTTATTGAACATGTGATCACAGAACTTGATGCTCGTTTTAAACCACATGAAGCAACAGTCGAAGGAATTCAGATGCTTCTGCCCGAAACAACCGATAATGACTCCAGGACAAAAGAAAATCTTAAGAAGATAGTGCAAATATTTCTCGGTGAGAATGTAGGCACAACAATTCTGAGTGAATACGAGATACAGCACAATCACTGGAAATCTGTAGAGGAAAAACCTATCACTGCAATACAAGTTATTGATCAGTGTGATGAACTATTTTTCTCTTCGACAAAAAAGCTTCTTATCATATTAGCCAGAGTCCCTGTGTCAACGGCGGGCGACCCCTGAAAGATGTTTCTCGACTATGAAGAGGCTAAAAACTTACATAAGGAATAAAATGGGAGGTGAAAGACTTACTGGTCTTGCTCTAATGAGTGTTCATCGTGATCTGGCGATGCAACTAGATTTTGAAGAAATTATTAGTAAGTTAGCAGCAAGACGTAAAAGGCTAAATATAATACTTTAAATTAAATTAATTAATGTTTATTTTTAAATTAACTTACGACCTGAAGTTAGAGCAAAATGCCAAAGTGTCACAATTTAAATACAACGACTAATATAATAATGTTATTGCTTAATATAAATGATTAATAATGATATTCAAAAATATATAATTACCTCCAATGTTAGCTTACAATTAGTTGCTTTTTCATAAATAAATACCTCATCAGCTACAATACATATGTTTTATTTAAAGACGCTTGGATCATTTAGTGTTTCTCTACAGTTTTACCCGCATGTAATTAAATTTCTGCTTGATTTACTCTACTGGCGTTAACAGCAAAATCTTTTTAAGTGGTGGGCGAAGACAGGTTTACCTTCCTAAAAGATAGTGTTGGACCCCCCCCCCCCCCCCGCCCATGCAAAAGCTGTAGGTACGTTCCTGGAGACATTCGTCGGATGCTAACTAGCGTAGGAACGATATGCCTTAGATGGGTGAAGCTCCTTCTCTCAGCTACTGCACGAGTACGGAAGGAGGCGTATGACGATACCGTATGAAAACGCTTAGAGTTATCAGTATGGGTGCATTATAAAAGAAAAAGTATAAAATAACGACTTAAAATTGCCTGCTGTAAACATTAATTACACTTCTGAAAGAAAATAATTGAAGTTACTTAGTCGAGAAATAAAAGGGCAGTACGTGGAAGTAACGACAAAATCGTGGATACGTGACCGATGCGAAGATAAAGGTAGAGGACGCCGTCAGTTGTCATGGAGTCGGACGTATATCAGCAAAGCACGTCTGCGATAAGGCTGATAACATACCAGAGATATAACGGCGACTGACGCCGCCCGCCGTCATGGAGATACGGGCGTCGATGAACAGATATACGGGTGAAGGACACCGTTGGCCACCATGGTGACAGGAACTTTGTCTGTTGCTTCACAATGTTTCTATGTGTTGTTATGACTTTTACTGTACAGGTTATTGTCACTTATTCGTTTTTTGTTGCCGAGTTCCTCTAAAGAAAATGTTGTTTAGACCTCGGGGATATGTAATGATGTGATGATGATGGTAAAGATCGAAACTAGTTACCATTAAAATAAAATACTTAAAAAATATACAGGGTGTTACAAAAAGGTACGGCGAAACTTTCAGGAAACATTCCTCACACACAAATAAAGAAAAGATGTTATGTGGACATGTGTCCGGAAACGCTTAATTTCCATGTCAGAGCTCATTTTAGTTTCGTCCACCTACGCTCAATGGAGCACGTTATCACGATTTCATACGGGATACTCTACCTGTGCTGCTAGAACATGTGCCTTTACAAGTACGACACAACATGTGGTTCGTGCACGATGGAGCTCCTGCACATTTCAGTCGAAGTGTTCGTACGCTTCTCAATAACAGATTCGGTGAGCGATGGATTGGTAGAGGCGGACCAATTCCGTGGCCTCCACGCTCTCCTGACCTCAACCCTCTTGACTTTCATTTATGGGGGCATTTGAAAGCTCTTGTCTACGCAACCCCGGTACCAAATGTAGAGACTCTTCGTGCTCGTATTGTGGACGGCTGTGATACAATACGCCATTCTCCAGGGCTGCATCAGCGCATCAGGGATTCCATGCGACGGAGGGTGGATGCATGTATCCTCGCTAATGGAGGACATTTTGAATATTTCCTGTAACAAAGTGTTTGAAAGTCACGCCGGTACGTTCTGTTGCTGTGTGTTTCCATTCCATGATTAATGTGATTTGAAGAGAAGTAATAAAATGAGCTCTAACATGGAAAGTAAGCGTTTCCGGACGCATGTCCACATAACATACTTTCTTTCTTTGTGTGTGAGGAATGTTTCCTGAAACTTTGGCCGTACCTTTTTGTAGCGCCCTGTATATTCGTGCGATAAAGACTGATTATTTCCCTTTTAAATTTCAGCATAGATTGCTCGGTTTCCAATAATGACATCAAAGATCATAAACGAAAATAAAACGTCAGTGAATGGGATGTCGCACTCACATGGGCCAGTTCTGCGGCTCGTGCGAGTATCATGTAAGAACACACTGAAAAATTTTATGTAACTATCACAAATTCTGCACGTGAGCAAACAGCTTTACAATTAAAATCATTCAAAAACACTGTTGAAGACACTGCGTTTTCTAAGCTTCAGTTGTTCTGGTCGGTTACTCAAAGTGTAGGTTGGAGCCAATATACGACTAGACGAAACCATCCTCAAATTCGTCGCTAAGCTCGAGTTTTAGCTGCCTGCGCTGCTCCAAGGTAGTCCTCGTCTCTCTACTTCCTCTCGTTATTTTCCCTTTGGAAATTCATGGCAGTGACAAAATTATGCGCCACAATCTTATATTTGCGAATGTAAAACTAGCTTTGAGTGTACTTGGGTAGGACATGCGGATTTGTTGATTTGGCTTTGTGTGTTAAATACTTAATGAAACTGATTCGCTTCTTTCGATAGGCTTTACTTCTTCGACAGGAGGAATGGCCACTTATGTGTGCTGTGTCGACTTCCTTTGCATGTGTAATAACAAAAAAAACTTGTGCTTTTATAAGTGTGTCTTCTGCTATTTTTCGAAATAGTGAAGTAAGCTGATATGCCCTTTTCTTACCTGAAAATATGTATGTATTACATACCACGTAATATTTATGTGATTTACGTAATTATAAAATACATTTTCATTGCCTGTCGTGGACGACGAATAAAACAGAAAAGAACCAGAATCAAAATATCCACGGGTGTACTGCCGGTCTAAAGTGTCCAACGGGCACAATATTTCGGCGATCACACATGTCGCCATCATCAGGTGAACTGACGGACTGAGCTCTTGTGAACGTGCCGGCACGGAGATCCGTACGCTATGGGTGCTCAGAGGGAACTGGGTTCGGTCGCGGCGGCGGCCGATTTAAATACCCTCCGCCCGCGGCGCTCTCCCTCCGCCGTCCGCGCCCCGCGCCACGGTCGCGCGGTGGAACAGATTGCGACGGCGTCTGAGATGACGTCGGTGTGATGGCTCTGTCCGCCGTGGTCGTCACAACTATACGTTTGCTCGATTTACTCTCGATTAACCCAATCGCTGGTTCCCAAGCCTTGCTAGGATTATAGCCACAGTCACGGTTTATGAGGTCGTCATTGGTGCGAATTTCGATGGCCTCTCTAACAACGCTGTCCCAGTATCTCGACGTCTGTACCAGAATCCCCGTGCGTTCATACTCCATGGCGTGATTTTCCGACAAACAATGTTCAGCGACCGCCGACTTGCTCGGATACATCAGTCGAGTGTGCCTCTGGTGTTCACGGCATCGATCCTCGACGGTACGCATCGTCTGACCAATATACGACTTGCCACATTGACACGGAATCTGGAACACGCCGGCCTTCCTCAAACCGAGGCCATCGTTGGCGCTCCCCACCAGTGCACGAGTTTTATTCGGAGGACAAAACACAGTTCCGACCCGGTGTTTCTTCAGAATGCGGGCGATTTTCCCCGAGAGTGCGCCTGTGTATGGAATGAACGCAGTGCCTACCTCCTCCCTCGCGATTTCATCCATCTCCACAGGTTGTGCTGTAGTGGTTGGGCGGAGAGCACGTTGAATCTGCCACTCTGAGTACCCATTTTTTCGTAATACAGTTCTCAGATGTTCCAATTCCTGGGGTAGACTCTCTGCGTCAGAGATAGTTCGCGCCCTATGTACTAGAGTTTTAAATACCCCATTCCCCTGTGAAGGGTGGTGGCAGCTGTCTGCGTGCAAATGCAGATCAGTGTGCGTTGCCTTCCATGACCTATACTCCATTCACCGAAGCAAGAAACGTATTCTAAACACGGCAACGCGCGTGACCACAGCGCTCCCGTCGAGGGGTGTACAAGGCAGGGGCGTCAGAAATTAAAAAACGAAAGTCGTGTTTAATTTGGCACCTGAGCATGATAAAGTGATCCGAGAACTACCTACCGACCCCTTTTTTTACATTACATTAAAATTTATTGGCACTGAAAAAGAGAAATATTTAAGCTTTCAGGAAAAGTTGTTTTATCGCGTTACTCTATATTCATCACGCCATATCTCCTAAACTGTGTGTCGCACAGCAAAATAATTTTATAATTGCTTCGGTACTATATGTTGATGACGTCCGCAAATTTTCTGCGCAATAGAGTCAGTAATTGTGAAGTAGTAAATTAAAATCTCACGTCTGATGCAGAATTTTTACCAAATCATCATCCGAAATATAGTAAGCGACAAACTTTTCGCCTTTAAATTTTTTTGTGGGGGTGTAAGCGAGAAAAGTTTCAGAAAGGTCTGAATTTAATTTTGTAGTTTTTTCGAATGCGATGGGCGCAACCGTTTGTCCTTTGCGAGTGGAAACTCAAATGTGGAAATTAAGACTGCATTATAGAGGAGAGAGAGAGAGAGGAGCGGTTTGTTATAAACCTCAACGAAAACAGTTCAAGTTCGACAGAGTGAACCTTGTTTCGTCCTTTCTCATTATTATTACTGGTATTGTTATTAAAATTAACAATTGTGTGTGAATGGAGCGTTTTGTTAGCAACCTGAATGAAAATAAATCTGCTTCGCCGGAATGAACTCAGTTTAACATTATTTTAACACTATTGTTAAATATATTTCGTACATTGTTGCCCAGGTTTCTCATGGTCCGCTGAGACAGCTCGGCAGCCAGCCGAACGCCGCCAACTGCAAAACGTGAGCCAAGGATTTTCCACACCCCTACGTATCACGTGAACAGCGAACGCTTTCTCTGGAAACGAGCGTAGTCGCTCACGTGACACTGTTTATGTTTCGTCCCAGCTCTCAGTGAATAGACTGTAGGGTACCGTGAGCCCTTCAGAAGTCCAGAGTTCAGTAAAAGTTTAAAACAGATCTAGAACGGTCGTGCGTAGCGAACGAAACGGACAACCCGATTCTCAACTAAGCAGCAGCAGTCGGCAGTGGAACTGCCACGAGCGGCCACGCGAAGGAGGACGAGTCCAGCCGACGGAGAGCGAGAACGAGACACAGAGGCGAACGGGACCGAGGCTGGAGCGAGACCGGCCGAAGTGCCGTTCAGGGAACGAGACCGACCGCTTCCCCGTTCCCGGGAAATACCAGTAGAAAGCCGCGACCGAAGTGAACTACGAAAGACCGTTCCTTTAGAATTCGTTCCTCGCCCATTCCGTCCATCTTGGTGAACCGTTCCTATGGACCCGTTAGTTCGTGAACGACCCATCACTAAAGGCCTGGCCAGACAGAACGCGCGGCCTGGCCGTCCGGCCTGTGGCCTAGAACAGCAGCCGGCAGGCAGCACTTGAATCGCTCGCTACTGTAGGAGGATGCTAAGTTCACCGGACTTGGATACGATGTGACGTCATTATGACGTATCACGCTACACCGAACACGATAGAAACCGTATATCGACTATTCGACTTTTGTGGACTTTCGAGAGGTTGTAACAGGGTAGCGCTGTGCTCTGCGCCATTCGTTTAAATGTGTTTTGCGTTCCTTGCGTTTAAATCGTGTATTGTACTCTGTGTGTGTCCTGTGCGTTGTTTTTCGTTGCTCGTCTCTAATTATGTGTTCAGCATTCGAGAGACTAATGAGACAAAAGCTGAAAAGAGTTCAGCATCGATGACGACGGGCAATTGCGTGGTTATTGTGAATCTCAAGCAGAAATTGATGTACTTCTGACCCAGCTGAAGTGCGTCGGTTATTCGTACTCGGTCAGAAGAAGCACTCAGCAGCCAAAATCTTTAGATGCGTCAAGACACTAACCTTTCGTTAAGATTACATTGAGAAATCCACTTCCCCTCGTATTTCATCTCCGGTCGACGATTTTTCTTCAACAATGCCTCATATTTTTCTTTTTAAGTTCGAAATTCAATCATTCTACACACCAGTCATTACTGGACACTAAGGTACCTGTCTCTGCGGTCCGAGTGTAAAATTACTTGGAATTATGGTTGATAAAAGACTATCTTGTGATGGACATATAAATTATTTAACTAACAAACTTGCACGAGTTCTCTTTCAGCTATATAAATTAAGAAAAAAGAGTCAGCAAGAGTACCCTGCTACAATATAATATGTACTAACAAGACCAATTCGATGAAACCATACTAAAATATTGATAATAAATAAATATTATTTTCGGCGTAAGCATTCAATACAACAATCACACAATCTTATCTGGTCTGGACATAAGAAGACTTCACTTTTTTACGAAACGTGTTGTCCATGGTGTTTTCAAGGCCACGGTCAGGAATATTTCTATTAATATCCAGCACTTTTATTTTGGTGAAATACATATACGCTGCCACACTGAGCTGTTATCAGAATCGAACGTGTCAAAACAAGCCACTAGCTGACGACAGTTTAGAATCTCGAACGTTCGTAAAAGTCGATAGGTGTGTTAATCGACTAAAGCGTATATACGTCATAATGACGTCACATCATATTCAAGTTGGGTGAACTTACCATCCTCCGCTACTGTATGGCGGCGGTAACACAGAGTGCGGCTCTGACGCACCGGCCGCCGCCGGGTTGTCACAGATCACAGATTCGCCGCAAGCCGGGGCCGCTGCCTGCCACTGTTGGCGCATTCAACAGTCAGTGTTGCCAATTTAGCGACTTTGTCGCTAGAAATGGCGACTTTTGCTTTCGTCTTAGCGACAAAAAAAACTTTTTAGCGACAAAAATTATTTAGCGACTTATCTGGCGACTTTTGGAGTACTGACGACTTTTGAAGTACAAATCAAAACTATTTTGGGCCAGTATTTTCATTAACAACACTAAGATTTTAACTATAGAATGGATGGTACACTGACTTTGTTCTAGATTACTAAGTTAAATTAAGTTCTTAGCACACCATGTAGCATTGTTCGGCATTTAGTAAACCTGAATGTGGGAATTGCTTACAGAGTAAGAAAGCCTTGACCATAGAACAATTCATTATTCATTACCCACTAGCCTGTTGTCGTCGATAGCGTATCGATCTGTAATTCTTCACCTTTTGAACTCCCTTTATTTTTCGAATTGACAAAAAACATACGTAACATTAAGTATAATAAAATACATTTCTTTCTAGCAACCTCTAATTTTCCGAAATGTTAACTCGCAGTCAAATTATTACCACATGCACAGTGGTAACGCAAGAACAATTCGGTGGGGGTATCTCAGACATTATTACGTTTTAAACAATGAACAATAGGACTGATATCGAGTTACCGAATGAGTAGATTGTTTCATGACCTCTAGTTCGCCTGAGTTTTAATGTATTTTCAGTGGTTATAAATTAGTGAAACTTACGTTGTGGTGGCTTGCATAATGGATTTACCGCAGAAGAAGAAGCAGTACGCTGAAAAATATCGGGATGCGTGGGAAGCAGAACCTGAATTCAATGGGTGGCTGAAACCAGTCGTTGGAGACTTATCCAAGGCAAGATGCCAAGTATGTGCAACAGAGTTTTATGCTAAATTGTGTGATATTAGAAAGCATTCGAAAACTATTAAGCATAAACAAAAAATTGATTTAAAAAAAACACAAACCACCTTACCTGAAAAAAATGTCAATGCTGAAAGTTGAAGAAACACTAAACGTGAATAAAAATAATGTTGTAGCGGATGTAGCCTAAGAATTGGGTTTTAGTTGCGATTTCATAGACGGTATGCTGTAAGAATGGCATAATATCAACTTCATTAGGTGGAATAACACTAGTAACACTGTTCGATATAGGAGTGAGGTTTTGCAGTATAAAAATGCCACAGGGGAAAATCCTTTTTCTTTGATTTCACAGCTAGCAATGACTGTTCTATGCCTACCGCATTCAAATACAGAAGTGGAAAGAATATTCAGTTCTATGAACATTATAAAAACTAAACAACGTAACAGATTATCGTTAAAGACAATTAATGCTTTGATCATATTGAGAGACCAGCCGAAGAAGCAAAATAAAGATTGTGCATCTTTTGACATACCGTCAGACGTATTGGAGCTTTTTGGAACGAACAAAAGTTACTCTTTTGCGACAAAACCAGTCGAACTGCAACATCATCTTTTGAGCAGTTCTGTCAGAGCATGAAACAGAAGAGGTATTCGATCTTCTGAGTGACGACGATGAATAGCTCACATACCGGTATGTAGATATTTTGTAACCTAATTTGAGTTCCTGCTTTCTCTTGTTGCAAATATAGTTGTATATTTCTAGTACATTTGACTACTGTGATTGAAACAACAATTTATGTGTTGCATCAATTATGATAACATGTTTAATTAAACGTTAGCGTATTTTATATGTATGTTGTTGCAAGCGATGCGTCATTTAATTAAGACAATATAGCAATTATGTATGAGACAATTTTTATTAATATTTTAATAACCCCCCACTGGCTTATTGCACCATTCACAGCACGAAATTTTTAGTATACTACTAGTAAAATCAGTTTTTGCGACTTTCTAGCGACTTTTTATATTGAATCAAGCGACTCGGGTTTTTTAGAGTTGGCAACACTGATTCAACTGCTCTGTTGTCAGACTGGAAGCAGCGGCGTGAGGCGGCTTTTGTCTTGCAGCTCGTAGTGCATGCATCGTGGACACAGAAAGACTTACAGAGGAGGTGAGAGAATACAGCTTTTTGTATGATACACGCGACCCTGATTTGGAGGTATAGTCCGTGAGACGAGTGATTGGTACTGACAGTTCCGGCGGGCAGACGGCGCTGTTGCCGAACGTGGCTCACAGCACGCGGCGCCCTGTCTGCTACACGCATTCTCTAGCAGCAGAAATAAAAGCGAGACAAAATACGTATTGGTACGTGTGAATTTATTTAAAGTTGATGCTTGAAATATATTCACTCGAAAACTGATAAGAGCTATTTAGTACAAGTATCTAAGATGCTGAAACATAATAAAGTTATTTGTTAAACTTCACAACTGAAATGAAAACTATTTTCGCAAGTTGTTGAACATTAGCAGTTTTGGTTTCCATTGTTAAGTATTAGCATTATTAATTTGTTCTACTACAAGCTACAGAATAATTAGTCAGTGTATTAAGAGTTTTAATCTGAAGAAAGTACTCACAATATGATGATCTGGTTGTAGGTCGATAGCAAACTCCCTCCTTACATTCCTGAATACGTTGTAGTTACTGTAATGGAAAAACACCACTCACATCACTGTCAGAATCTGATTTGACATTGTCTTCCTAGGCACTACTCGAACTATCACTGCTCTCTCCCAGATGTATAATAAAATTTTCGATGCATTCTTCCACAACCCCTTCGGTTTTGGCCGCCTCTCTGATGGCACTTGCAGTGCTGTTTACAATTTTTGCCCATGTCTCGCTTGTCACTTTATTGATAGCTGCTGGAAGGAGAGTTTCCACTTCAGAGATCGTGAATTTTTTATTGTTTGCAGCAATGTAATTTTTTATCTGCGCCCACACTCCTTCAATTGCATCGAAGTGACAGTGGTATGGAGGAAGCCGAACGATTTCGTGCCCGTGCCTTTTAGCAATCTCGTCAATTACATATGTTGGAAACTGGGGTTTCTTTTGTGCCACAATTTCGAGCAGTTCCGCCTTCCTTAAATCTTCTCTGAAATCTACTTTTCGCCGTTTCAACCACTGAATGATATCGTCTTTTTTTGTTGCCAAGGTTGGTGCCTTATCGTGAACAACGGAATGATAAGGCGCATTGTCCATAACAATCACTGATGGACTTGTCAGATTCGTCATAAGCGATGTCTCGAACCATTCTTGAAATACTACACTGTTCATTTCTTCGTGGTAATCTCCCGTCTTTTTTGACCGAAACATTTTCAAGCAGTTTGGCACAAAACCTTTCGATGTTCCTGCATGTAAGACAATAATACGCCCTCCTTTGCCAACAGGCACTGCCATTGTCCCCTCGGGCGTTCCATCATTCCAGCCTCTACGTAAAGAATGGCTGGCATTGACCCAAGTTTCATCTAACCACACTATACTTTAGAATTCCACACCCACGATCCTGCGCAGAAATCTGCACCGCCATGCAACTACATCTGTCCTTTCCATTAATATTTTGCGTCCGTTGAACAGTGAATAGCTGAAGCCTATGTATTTCAACACTGTACGCAATGAAAATTTTCTCCCTTTAAAAAGATCGTCTTTCTGAAGCGACACCAGTAATTTAGATAGAGTGGGATGTTCCCTTCTCTTATAATAGCTGTATATATGACGACGAATAGCGTCTTTCTGAAAATCGTCCAAAGCTGTCACCTGCTTGCTTCTCGGTTGCTTCTTTCCCGGTGTGTGCAGCTTTGTTGTGCCACTCTCGTCACAATCTACACTATACTTTCCCTATCTTTACAACAGTGTTCTTACTTATTTTCAATGCTGCTGCAGTTCTCTTCCCAACCTGAACAACAGGAATTAAGGGCCCACCTTTGTCCTTTTCTTTCTCCAAGTAATCCCTCACAGAGCACACGAATTCACGGGCCTGGGTGTGTAGCACACTTTTCTTCCTCCGTTTCACTTCTTGTGTTGGGCTGGTACTACCCGCCGCACTAGACATTGTTTACAACGAAACACTAAAAACGAAATGAACTGCGAATTCAACTTCAGACAAACGACGAACGACCGCACCGCCTGCACGCGAGACACTGGTAAGTTTCATAGGCGCGCACGACCAGGTTTCAGAGCGGCAACGTGGGCCTTGCTACCTGCTCAAAGTCAGGCCGTCATTGGCTGCCTGCCTGCGGTCGCTAGGCAACGGAAAGACGCTACCGAGCTGTCAATACCAAAGACTCGTCTCCCAGACTATAGAATACTTTTGTCCTCGATATACTCTTGATAGAAAACAGAATAGTGTTGTCACTGTGACGTCCATAACTTCCAATATCAACTACTGTAAACTCGGTAGCATGGATCAACGATCGCCAGGAGAACTAGCGAAAAGAACTGTTTGTAACAGAAGAACTGGGATCCAGTAACCTGATAGCCTTTCCGTCTGTGCTTCCAAGGCAGTTCGGAAACCCCCAGTTCTATAAATCCTTCTTCAGATTTCTTCCACATCTCTGTTGTAGGAGTAGGTAAATACTTGGGCTGTAGAACAGTCCACATTGCCTGGCACACTTGTTTCACAATATCTGAGACTGTTGAACGTCCTAACCGAAAAGAAAAAGCTATGGTCTGGTGACTGTCGCCTGTAGTCAAGTATCTGGAAAAGATTAAAATCAATTATGCCGATAGAACGAATAGATAAGTTAACAACCAAAGATATGTTTGTTTAAATTCAATGACAATGTTATGAATACAATGTCTCTAGTGGGACATACTGAACTAAATGTTACTATCGTTTGCTGTATTCGTAAACAATGTAGATAAATTTATCACTCCACTCGTAACTACGTTGTGCCATAGCACTTTCTTCCACCGAATCTTTCATATGATACAGCAAAGCTGCAATGGAAGCTGTGAGTACCGGGCGTGAGTCGTGCTTCGGTAGCTCAGATGGTAGAGCACTTGCCGGCGAAAGGCAAAGGTCCCGAATTCGAGTCTCGGTCGGGCACACAGTTTTAATCTGCCAGGAAGTTTCAGTTGCAATGGAATAATTTATATGACTTCTATTTCAAGCACAAAGAGGCCACAAACGGTAAAACTTACCTCAAACAAACGGCTTGTCTGTGCCTTGTATCAATTGGCTTTCTCCAGTTCGTTGTGCACTTCTCGGTGCTACCTTTTTATCATGCGATGCATTTCCTCGAAACATTCTCGCGACATACGAAAATATTTGAAGAACCTGTCTTCGTCAGACTCTAGATCAATACACAGACGATGGTATTCTCCTAAGCTTTCTCTCTTGCTATCAATGTCGTGCACCCAACATCTCCTCTTCTTCGTGCCATTTCGTATCGCTAGTGCAAGATAACGTGTCGCGCATGAAGATTCCAAATCGTCTAACGCAAGACAATCGCGCTACGCATGCAAGCTTCATAATGGGTTTCGGCCCCTTCCACAGTGTAACACAGCTGACGCAGCAACAGTCGCTGCGGCCGGACGGCCGTTGCCTGTGTGGCGTCCCTGGCCGCTGACGGGTTATACCACCACCACCTGGAGACAAGGCCGCGGCGCGAAATTCATAGCAGGTCGTGACGTCACTCGAAGCGGGCCACCATGTTGTGTTTCGAAGCGTTTGTTTATCTACACGCTTGTTGGATCGAGAGCTATATTCGTGCTTAAAACTAGCGATTACAGTGTTTACGTGTAGTGAAGCTACTGTGAATATGGTTTACAAGTGTTGTGTGCCAAGGTGTCGTGGGAATTACGGAACTCGACCGAAAGTAATGTTGTTTTCCTTTCCGAAACATGCGAATCTGCGTTGGAAATGTCTTTCAGCGATTCATCGGGACAATTTCCAACCCACTGAGCGCACGAAGGTATGTAAAAACTATATACCTACTACAATTTTTATTTTTTTCTGGTGGAATATCTTGCATTTTGGATACATTTGACTAAAATTGTGAGCAAAAGTTCGCAGTAAATAGGCCTAGTATTCGTTATCAAGTGGCTTTATTTTGATTTTGAAAACGAAATATAAATTTGTGGCTCGTGTTACTTTTTATTCGTGTTCAAATTTCTTTGCAGTTAGTATTTTGTTACGCATTACCGTTACGCTTTATTCTCTGTTTGTGAGTGGGTGTTGTTTTTCACTCTCGCTATAGTTAGCATGAATGCTAACGAATGTTGAAACTGCTGTTTTCATGTTTAAAAAGCGATCTCTCTGTATGAAGCATATCTGTTTTATTTTTCGATGTCTCAAACAATGGAACAAATTAATCTAGAAATAGGTTAAATTTATTATTGACGTTCTTAGCTTGACGCATTGTCTCATTCCAACTGCTGCAAATGTCTGCTGAAGGTTTGTAGATTTTCACTGTTGACTTATGCTCAAAATCTGCCATATTTTTACAGGAAAGAAAATTTACATTGCAATAACAATGCATAATTGTTTATGTGAGGTGAGTTAAAAGTGATTGTTTGCTTGGGGAATGTACTCAGCTTTCCTGACGGAGCTCTATAAACAGCTACACAATATGTATTTAGGATACTAAAGGCAGAGGAATTTAATATTATACACTGTATTAGTGCAGAATTTTTCAAGTGAGTGTAAATAATAGTTGTCTGGTCCAGAAAGAATGTACTTTATCACAGTGCATTTTTCACAAATGTACCTTGTTTTATCATGTATATCGCAATATTATTTACATCCCGCACTCGTACGTTTTCACTGGCTATTGATAAGTCTTATGCAATTACATTACCGGTAAAAAAGAATTATAAACTATAGTTTCTGCTATATCGTGATTGATAAAGTTACTTAATTTAACCATTCGGCAAAGTACTCTCCTCTTTGCGTGGTATCATTTGCCAAGATCTCGTTTCGTTATCTCCATCGGTTTACGAGATATGACAGGCGTTATGAATTTTTCATTCCCGCGCGTTGCGATCGGAAGTGAAGTTGCTGCAGATGCTCAATTTTTTCGAGATTGGAAGCAGATATTGATCCAAAGTTTTACGAAAATTTCAAAACCTCATCTGTATTTTATACTCAGCAATAGAATGTGTAATATACATCAAACACAAATTCATAGCGACCCCTATTTTTGATGGCAACGTTCTCAAATTTGATACTCATCTGTGAAATACCACAATAGTTATGACCATTATCGAAATGATTGGCACTTCATCATGAAGTTGCCATATAAAGCTAAAAGTATTTCAGAAATTAATTATTTTTTACGGAATAGGTTCTGTAAAACCGTTTGACAAAGATTTGCAGGCCGTGCGTCTCCATTCTTTAAGCGCAGCGCCAAGCCAACCCTGGCCCGCTTTGCGTGACGTCACAAGAGCACGCCGTGGCCTTCTCTTTAGGTGGTGGTGGTCCGGTCCACCGCTGCGCCGTCCGTCGCAGCGGCAGGCCGGATTCTGTCTGGCCAGGCCTTAACAAAGGTCGGGACACGCATCATGTCCGGACCGTGTCCGTGCCGAGACACGTCCGAGTATCGGCCGTCACCCGCACAACGAAATACGCCATTAAAACAAACGTGGCGTCGCGGGCCCCACTTGACTGGGCCCTGCACTGGGAAAGTCAACGGGCCGGGCGCGATTTGCCGTGTTTAATTTCTCACGTGACGGACACGGCCGGACGGTAGAGTTGTATTGTGAGCTGTGCAACTGCGCAAGACTGTTCTGTGTACAAAAACACGGATGTGGAACGACTAATAGAAGGAGTTCGTAAGTTTCCTGTTCTTTATGATCAGGGAAGTGAAAACTGTAGGAATATCGAGTACAAAGACAGAGTTTGGAAGACAATTGCAACAGATCTACAAGCCAAAGGTAAGATAAAAACTATACAAGTTTTAATACCCGAAAGATATTTATTTACTTTTTTATTTTACAAACAGATGTTTGGTTTATGTCATCGTTATATCGCCAAGGCGACATGTTCTTGCCATTCCACAGTCCCTTGTCGTGAATTCAGGAATTTTTTGAGTTGTTCTCGTACAGCAAATGCAGCAGCTGTTGATCTCCCACGAATTCGAGGTAGGTTTCGAAGATTTGATGATCTTCCGGATCCCTCAGCAGTTTCCTTTTGATCCATCCTCTGTTCGGGCACCCTATAACCTTCCATTTTTCGTATAAAGTTGTACACTACACACGCAGCCGTCACAATCATTGTAAGGTTATTAGGATCTCCCTGAAGGATTCTTCTACATATTCGAAATTTCTGTTGCAATATACCGAATGCATTTTAGGATATTCTTCTTGCCCGACTCAAATGATAATTAAATATAGCCTCGTCATTTGTTAAGTTCCTGCCAGGATATGGTCGCATCAAGTATGTTTTGAGAGGGAAGGCTTCATCGCCTACAATTACCATTGGAAGTTCAACATCAGTTCCAGGTAAAGTTTTACTCTTTAGGACGCTAAGCGTACTTGTTTTCCAATGACTTTCCAAGGTTTGAATTTACTAGAATGCCTCCATCAGAGTTTTTTCCGTACGCTTGCACGTCTATTGCAATAAAATTATAACATGGGTCAACCAGAGCAAGAAGCACAATGGAATATGTTTTTTTTGTAATTCCAATAGAGACTTCCTGAGTTGTTTGGAGCCTGTATTGTTACATGCTTTCCATCTAAAGATCCAATGCAGTTTGGAAACTGCCATTTTGTCCAAAACTCCTCAGCTATAGCATTCCATTTTTCTTCATTCGGCACAGGCATCACCTCTTCTAACAATAAATCGATAACTGCTCTAGAGGTGTCATGGACGATAGCTCCAACTGTGGAATTTCCCTACCTGTAGCTGAAGGAAATACTTTTAAAGGAATCTCCTGTAGCAAGGAACCTGAAAAAAATTTAACTGTATAAGATGAGAAATACTGTATAATCTATAAAACATTTGCGGCATTTTAAACATTGTAATATAAATACGCGATTTAAAATATTTTTGCTACAGGTGGAATAGAGGAATGCAAAAAAAAAAATGGTCTTCTGTTCGTGACCAACTAAGGAAGACTGTGCAGAAAAGGAAAATTGTTTCAGGGCAAGCTGCTGTTCATCAACATAAATACAAGTCTGAAGATCTCTTAACATTCCTGCTACCTTACATGGTAGAACGAGAAATAGTTTCCAATGTTCCTTACATGCAAGACAATAATGAGCATAAACAAGAATCAAATACAGATTCCCAAGAGGAGCAGTCTATTGTTGAAAACGAAAAAGAGTCTACACAAGAAGACATTGCAGATGAAGAATGGATCATTAAAACACAGGGTAGTGAAACAGAGAATTTGATAGAGCGCACTCGGCATTCCCAGACGCCCTCAGCTCATTCGTCCGTCACTTCAAAGAAGAACACTTTTATCAAACCACCACTGAAACGAAAATTTCAGCGTGAGGTTAAACCACAAGAATCTGCATCAAGCCAGCTCATGGCTTACATTTTGGCAGAAAAAAAAGCTGAAAAACAGAGAGATATACAAAAC